>NC_137045.1:13194698-13262198 GCF_032717465.1 Coenobita brevimanus | reverse complement strand
AGTGTCCCCATCTACAACAGATCACTTCAGGGACATTTAATATTTTTCTTTAGCTTTATATGCCGTCCTCGAGAGTAAATTTTGCATAATGATGTTCATATTTTTTGTAGCTGTCAGCAACATTTTAATTTCTTTACATAAATTGTCAGTCCATGGTGCCATTTGTCACCTTATGCATGTTCTTTATCAGCTTTCAGAGTTTCTCCCCTGAATCTGCTGTCAGTACTGCATCACCTGCTACCTGATGTTGCTGATGAATATACCACCAGTTCAACCAGTTCTTATTCTTTTTGTCGTCTGACCGTGCATGAAATTTGGATAATACAGGCAGATTTGATGATAAATTGTATTACACTTTTTTTCTTTCTTACTGTCTTGTATTTTTATTTCCCTCTCTGGTTCCTTGATTTCCCACCCTGGGTCCATTGCAGCTTTATAATCAGTTTCCAAGCTCTTTTTAATACAGTTGTGGGTTTCAGCTTATCAGATGTGTACGTTATTCATAATATAGGTCAACTCTGCTAAATCATTTGGTTATGTTTATGGAAAACTGATTGGATAACAATCAGATGTACAGTATGTCGAATGCAGGGATCATAGGGGTAGTATAAGCAAATTCGTTTTCGTTTTTAAAGGCTCCAACATGCTTGCATGTGTCGGCCTTGGTCACCTAATGGCGGCTCTCCATGCTGCACGATCCATTGCAGCCTCCCTGTTCAGTCCCTTAACCCTAAGGTCACACTTAATGACCTCGTCCCATGTCTTTCTCGGTCTACCCCTCATAACCCCACCCCCAATATTAACACTTCTCACCTTCCTCACCCAACTATCACCCCCCATCCTCTCCACATGTCCAAACCACCTCAATCTACCTCTCCTCACCACAACACCAATACACTCCAGTCCCATCCTGCCTCTCAACTCTTCCATTGTAAACCCAGCCCCTCCAGGCCTTGGACGCAGGGACGCACTGCACATCCACCTAATCATTGTCATTTCTGTACGTCTGAGCCGGCGAATGTCTTCCTCCTTCACTGCCCAGGTCTCACTGCCATGCAGCATTACACTCCTAACACACGCTGCATACAAAGACCCCTTAGCACGTAGGGAGAGCCCCCTCAATGTCAGGAGAGGCAAGAGCTCCCTGAACTTCTTCCAACCACTTCTCACCCTAGCCACAGAGCTAGCTCCAGCCCCACCTCCAGCACACAACATGTCTCCTAAATAACAAAACTCTTCCACACACTCAAGAGATTCACCAGCAAGTTCAATTCTTTCACGTCTGACGATCTCCACCTGCTCACCCCGGCACGCCGTACACATAAAATCAGCATTATCTCGCAGTCTACCTCTGATACCACTACATCTCTTATGCACCCATTTATCACACACACCGCACAAGATGGAATTACTTCCCACGCCCTTGTGGCAAACTGCACATGGCCACTCTCCCTCGTCTTTGACAGTACCGCCACCAACCCTAGATATCATCACTTTTGTTTTATCTGCATTTACCCTTAAACCCTTTTGCCCCATACCATCTCTCCACTTCCTAAACCTTTCCTCCGCCTCCCTTTCATTCTCTGCAATCAACACCAAATCATCAGCATACAACAACTCCCACGGGAGTCCGTTTCTAAAGTCACGTGAAAAGGGCTTCAAGTACCATGATAAACAACATGGGACTCAAGACTGACCCCTGATGCACACCAACATTCACGGAAAACTCATCACTCAAATCTCCATTCACTCTCACCTGGGTGTGAGCACCCACATACATGGCCATAACCACCCTAACCAGCCACTCCTCCAAGCCAAGCTTTCTCATTGCCCACTTCACCACCTCTCTAGGGACTCTGTCAAAGGCCTTTTCCAAATCAACAAAAACAAAATAAAGATCCCTTCTCCTACCAATATATTTTTCCTGAAGCTGTCGAACAAAGAATATGGCATCAGTGGTCCCCCTACCTGGCATAAACCCAAACTGCATCTCATCAATATTCACTCATACTCTAATCAATGGTGCTTTTTAAGGGATTATAGTGATTGTACTGTATAAGCGGAGATGGTGATCGTCCATTAAAATAGGGGTGCTGAAATGTTAAGATGATATAAGCGAATGATCCTATGTTGGTCAGTTGTATAGTGAGGTTGGCCTGAACTGAAACATAGATATATGTGTATACTTCATACTGCATTTCAGATGAGTATTTGCACTAACATTAATACATAGTACTGTATTTCATACCCTTCCCATCCATTAATATGTGAAGTTCTTTGGAGTATTCTTTTTGCACTGTGTAATATTTAACTGCTTGAGGCTGGGGACATTTTACTGTGTTCCAGCATATGCCAGATGATAATATGCAGTTTGTGAAAGTCTTCCCCAGGCAGTAGAGGTTAAGAACAATCACAGTGACCTCCTCAACATGGTACCATAATTTGAAATTATTCTGGGTAATGATTAACATCATCATCATCATCATCATCATCTGGACCTCCTTTCCCGCCCTACGGCAGGGTGAGGAGTAGCAACGTCCATATAGCCCAAGTTTGCCCAATCCTTCATTGTATTTTCAGCACTTCCTCATATTTATCACTATCCCTGATTTGTATTGTATATGCTAACTAGTTTATTGGTTTAACCTTTAATGGTCAAGTGAAATATGATATTGCATCTCTGTGTATTAGCTCTCCTCGGAAAGACTAAGTGGGAGAAATTATGCACTTGACTGGTTGGCATGTAACTGCTTATTTTGGACTTTCTCAGTATGTGTGATTAGCAGAATGGAACTGTGCCCAAGCACAGTAAAATCCATTTTTTAAAATTGGGCAAAAGACAACTCATTGCTGATGTATTTTCTGCCCTCACAGGCCTCAATACTAATAAGGCATATGGGCTTGATGGAGTCCCTCCTGTTGTTCTCAAGAACTGTGCTTCTGTGCTTACACCCTGCCTAGGCAAACTCTTTCGCCTTTGTCCATCAACTTGTACCTTTCCTTCTTGCTGGAAGTTTGCTCTCATTCAGCCAGTCCCAAAGAAGGGTGACCATTCCCAACCCTTTAACTATCGTCCAATTGCTTTAACATCCTGTATCTCAAAAGTTTTCGAGTCTATTCTTAATAGAATAATTTTAAAGCATCTTTCCTATCACAACCTTCTTTCTGATCGTCAGTGTGGGTTCCGTCAGGGACGCTCCACTGGCGATCTTCTCACCTACCTTTCATACTCCTGGTCATCCTCCTTTTGGGACTTTGGCGAAAGCTTTGCCATTGCACTTGACATCTCAAAGGCTTTCGATTGAGTCTGGCATAAATCTTTAATTTCCAAACTACACTCTTACGGTTTCTATCCTTCTATCTGTGCCTTCATCTCTAGCTTCCTTTCTGGTCGTTCTATAGCCGCTGTTGTAGATGGCCATCGCTCTTCTCCCAGATCTATTAACAGTGGTGTTCCTCAGGGCTCTGTCCCATCACCAACTCTCTTCCTTTTATTCATCAGTGACCTTCTGAGCTGTACATCTAATCCTATCCACTCATACACTGATGACTCCACCCTTCACCTTTCCATTCGATTCCCACAACGTCCATCTCAGCAGTTATTTCAACAAACAAGGGATGAGGCTATGGCACACCTAATGTCTGACTTGGCTCGTATCTCTGACTGGGGTAAAAATAATCTGGTTGTTTTTAATGCATCAAAGACTCAGTTTTTGCACCTATCAACCCGACAAAATCTTCCACAGGTATACCCACTAATGTTTAATAATATTCAGCTTAATCCTGCATCATTGTTGAACATGCTTGGGGTTTCATTTACTCGGGACTTATCTTGGAAAGATCATATGACAGTACATCTTTTGTAAAATCTGCGTCCAAGAGATTGGGTGTGCTAAGCCGACTCCGTTCCTTCTTTACCCCTGCACAATTGTTGACTCTATACATGGGTTTTATCCGCCCCTGCGTGGAGTACAACTCTCATGTGTGGGGAGGCTCCCCACATACAGCTCTTTTCAATAGGGTGGAGTCAAAGGCTTTTCATCTCATTATCTCTCCCCCTCTTACTGACTCCCTTCAACCTCTGTCTCCTCGCCGCACTGTTGCATCTTTATCTCTTTTCTATCACTACTTCAATGGTCACTGTTCCTCTGAACTGTCTGCATGCATTCCTCCACCTTTACGACGGGCGCGTAGCACCCATCTAGCAGCAAACGCTCACCCCTTTTCTGTCCAACTCTCTAATGCAAGAGTTAACCATTACTCCCAGTCCTTCATTTATGCAACAGGTCAACTCTGGAACTGTCTCCCTTTGTCTGTATTTCGTGCTTCCTATGATCTCCAGTCTTTCAAACACAGTGTCCAGGTATCTCGAAATGAATGGATCTTGAATTTGGCTCTCTCTTGTACTTTGTTTTTCTCTTGGAAGGAACAGTTTTGCGGGCTCGTTGCCTTTGGTTCCTTCTTCCTCACATAAAAAAAAAGGTGGTGGCAACCATCATCCATGCACTTGATGTAGTGCTGCATACTTCTTCCTTAGTCTTTATCATTCTTTTTCTGTGTCGGCCCTCCTCTCTTCCTATTTCTCCCATCTTTCCTGTCACTTCTTATTGCTTTTCTTTCCTTTACAGGTGGCTTTACATTGAGTGACAAGCCAAATGGTTTCCTGTAAGCCAAGAAACCATTTACAGCGCTGGGTGGTAACCATATAACCAATCCATACGTGCTCCCTATGTGTCAACAAGTGGGTTGATGGAGGGTTAGTGCCCCTCCCCGTAAAACAAATAAAGTCAAATGGCCACCCCTTACGGGATTATGGCGTCTGGCAGTCGATGGAGATAGACTTCCCAGGTTGCCGAGTTTGGTGAATTATGAAGTTTTAGCATTCACTACGGTTTAACCCATCATTTGTCATATACATTAGCTTGGATTAAAATATTTGCAGTGTCATTATGTGTTGTAATGAAATGCATAGCTAAAAAATTTTAGTGCTGTATAATGAAATGCATAGCTAAAGAATTTTAGTGCTGTATAATGAAATGCATAGCTAAAGAATTTTAGTGTTGTATAATGAATTGCATAGCTAAAGAATTTTAGTGCTGTATAATGAAATGCATAGCTAAAGAATTTTAGTGCTGTATAACTATTAACTCTCTCCGTATGATAACATATTTTTTTAAATTATATTCTTTGCACTGGCATTATGTCATTCAGATAAGGGAGACTTTTTGTAGTGAAGTGGTCTTTATTGAAGAGTATTGCAGGGTGCATGATGTTTGTGTTAGATGGGTGATTAAAGCCATGGTCTTACTGTAATCACCTGGATGGTATGGTGTAGAATATCAAATTTCATCTAGTTTGCATGATCTAGCTAGCAATGTGTTGTCTGGTGTCCTGGTGTGAATATTGCTTTATTTTCCAAGGTTGTCTTACAGTATATGCCCAATACAGTACAAGGGTTCCTTAAAAGGAAGTATAGAATTGTTATAATTAATTTTATTTGAAATGATTTATTCTGATTTGTGTTATATATTGGCAGTGGATATGTATTTTGTATGAACATTTAAGCTGTCTTTCCTTCCACTAGCTGTGGTGTTTGTTTTTATGCTAACAAAAATGTTTTCTGATTTGTTACACTGTTTCATTCATGTACAGTATATTGTACTCGCATGTATGGTAATACATAACAGCTTGGAAAGTGCCTTCCATGTTGATTTGGTGCCAATGAATCCTAACTAGTAGAAAAATCATGTTATGCTTAATTTTAACATTACAAGTGTGTAGACTTGCGTGAGCAGAGCTGTACATAGGCTTTGTAGTTTCAAGTAAACTCTGTAGTGTACTGAAGATAATATCTTCAATTTCCAAGTACTGTATTACAAAGTATGAATGAAACCCTCTCTAAATCTCCAGCATTCCTATTGAAATTAATTACAGTCTCGAGAAACATTACTCCAGTACTAGTTGCATCTCCAAGGAGAGTATGTTCTGTAATTACTGTTTAGATAAACTGGTGGGAGAACTATTTTTAATAGTTCTTTTATTGTGTTCTGTCTTTCCTTGCTTTCTGAATCCCACGTCACCCCATCCTTAGGTGGGTAAAAGATGTCAGGATGGTGATGATGACAATGGTAACAATGTTGAGGGGCCTTTTTCAATGAAATTTAGAACAAAAAATGTATTAATTTAAATTCTTCTTTTTCAGGCCTTTTATGATCTGACCCGCTTGATCTCTGCCAGCAAGCAACAAGCAGACAGTCCAGCGGAGACTGAGAGCAAACCCACCAAGTGCTGCTGCATCTCCTAGTGACCTACTTTCACCACAAACCATGGCCCATTTTCTTGTGAGCATAGGAGGATTTTTAGCACATATTCTTTAACCTCTTCAGTCCAGTGCAGTGTTGTTTCCTTTTATTCCTGCTACTTCCAGGCAGTTTTATTTAACTTACCACAGATGTCGTGTAGTGAAAGGTTTAATGAAGACTATATGAGTCACATTCATTTCTAAAAGTCCCATAAACTGAATAAAAGCACCTGAAGGTAGCAAGAATGTTATCCGAGTGACGGGGGTAGCAATGTAGTTTGCATATTACACCTTATTCTCATGTATATTATTCAGATCTTGTTTATATTGACATGGACTGTAAAAATATTGACATACAGGATGCAGAAATACACTGGTAAGGAAGAAGTGCTAGAAAGCCTCGTTACTTGATGAGAACATGGGGCAGTGTCTCTCGTCCTAGTAACAGATTGATCCAGCCCCCAAACCCATCTGTCCTCGCGTTGTTCTGGTTTGGTTAGAATAGATTAGATTAGGTTAGGTTTGATTGGGTGAGGTCTGGTTGAGTTAGGTGAGATAAATTGGGATAGAGTAGATTAAATTGGGATTTGTTAAGGTTAGGGTTAGGTTACATTAGGTTGTGTTAGATTATATTAGTTTGAGTTAGGCTAAATGAGTTTAGGTTAGTGGAGACAAAACAACTGGAGATGATTTGAAGTTGAGACTGGATCGATCTGGAAGCTCTGTCTCACCTTATCCACAATACCCTTGTAAACACACACACACACTCTGGAGAGCACCTACCCATTGCACGTTAGGGATACCACTGATATATTTTTAAGATGATAAATGTTTACTTGAAAGGCCAAAATAACTTGTGATACTCAGATAATTGCCGTTTATTATCCCTCTTGCCATCCGTGGACACATTTATTTTTATTTCAGGCTATCACAGGATTTTGTTTAGCTTAGGGAAATTTTAGTGATCAGAGGGATGAAAAATTCATAATTGTTTTTAGAGTGCTTGAAATTCCCTCTAATAAAGAAAAAAAAAAACTAGATGTAGCTTGAATAAAATATCCAGATGCATCCATGGCAATGAAGGGGTTATTATTATTATTATTATTTATTATTATTATTGCTATATTTTGAAACATACGGTGTGAGCAGAAGCTGATGGAAATATGTCAGTCCTACTTCTGGACAACATTGAGAGATTATGGATTATAAAGGGAGACATTGCTTATATATATATATACATATATATATATATATATATATATATATATATATATATATATATATATATATATATTATATATATATATATATATATATATATATATATATATATATATATATATATATATATATATATATATATATATATATATATTACAGGTATATATATATATATATATATATATATATATATATATATATATATATATATATATATATATATATATATATATAGTCACTGCTCGCACGACGCACGATCCTATAGCGTGAAACTCACATAACGTGGGAGGCAAAATTTGATGCCAAAATTTAGTCACATCGTGAAAATGATACATATAACGCTGGTGGAGAAGGCTGCCAATTTTTTTTTTTAACACCATACCACATGGCGATGATAGACATGACATAGCCGGAGACTCCAAGGTATGGTTCAGACAGTTATAACGCGGCAAACTGGGGATCATAATGCGGTGGGAATATACATACTGCGACCAGTGATAGTCATAGCACGGGTTGCATCAGCCTATGACGTTTGGGTGTCACGTGTCTGCGCAGGGTGTCGTCACGGTTCACTGAGCATTCCTGCCCCCTCGCCCTTTGAGCCTACCCTCTCCCTTCGGTCTGGCTACCATGTGCTCTGTATGATCTTTGCTCTTTTTATTTTTGGCCAAGGAACCTCACTCCACTTCCCCTCAGCAAGCCCACAACCTCTACCATTCAAGGTGAGGAATCCTCCAGTGTTTGTTTGAAGTTTTTATTAGGTAGGTAAATATCCTGGAAAAAAATAACTGAAAATTGCCCCAAAAGTTGAACTTGGGGCTGGCTTGGGTACCATGAAACTCTTTAACATTTAAACATATAGCCCTATAACATGGAATTCTCATTAAACGGGAGCTTCAGGGTACATTATTCCCGCATTATGCGAGTGGTGACTGTATGTATGTGTATATATATATATATATATATATACAGTATCTGCAAGAAACAATGAGTGGGCAGCATAATCATAGACATTTCAGAGGAGGCCATCGTATAACCAGTTAGGACTAGAGTGTATATTAATGTACATGGCTACTATTTTGTATACTCTTAGTCCTCATAGCAGTTAAGGTACAGTAGATCCTATGACAGTCGCCTCATTTTTACTTCAATTATTTATATTTTGTACTTACGTCAAGATATTTTCATATTTGTAGTAAAGCTAGTTATGTGCGCATGTTTTTTGATGTTTTGTGTATGCTCAGTAGGATTATTTTGTATCTAAGCTGTTTCATGGTAAAAGGGTGCAGGAGAGGGATACCTTCATATTGTGGCATGGATGTAACCGGCTGACTCATGCCCAGTTATGCAAATTCCTCTCAGCTTCGTCACTATCCTCTGAAAGGAGGATGGGGGACTGCAGAAGAAGACAAACTCAGCCTGAAGTCCACAGGGTTCTGGTCTAGTTAAACCTAGGGCCACAACAACGGCATCGTAGTAAAGGAACAGCGAGTGTATTCCAGTTTGATTTACAGTCACGTATGATTGGTATTTTGATTAAGACTGTTACCTAACTGTCATTCCATATTGATATTGTTTTCCTTGAATGCTCTCCACTAAAAACTTGCTGAGCAGAATATCATTAACATAAGTATGTAAGCAGTATAGAATTGTGTGAAGTACAGGGTAGCATCATGAAAACATGTAATTTAAAAGAGTAGAATCAGCCATGTAAGTAAGTGCGGACATGAAACTGCCAAGAAAAGTTACCGGTATATCTGGATTAGATTAACCCCTTGCAATCCGATGATTTTTTTTTTATATTGCATTTTTGCTGTATCCAGATGATTTTGTTTGGATCAGGAGAGACTTTCCTATGTGTGGGGGTTAAATATACAGGTAGTCTCATTAGCCTCTTGCCATTATGGTATTCTCTTAAACTGAATAAAATCATCTCGAAAAGCATGAATGTAGTGAAAAATCCGTCATCGAGTGGAAGAGATTAATACTGTTCTCTCAAAGCCGCTCTCATAATTGGAGTGTTTCATAAGAGCTCCTTTATAAGATTTAGCACATTTTTATTGTATCTAGCAATTTATACTACTCCATATAATCTGTATTGTCATAAAAGTACCTTTGATGCTCTGCATATCTATATATATATTTTTTTCCACACATTACAAAGCATTGAACTTTGTCTAATGAGCAAGGGCTCAATTTTTTTATATAGTTTTTTTTTTTTTTTTTTAATGACCTTAACCCCTTCAATATGAGAGGTCTGTTGATCTGAATAAAATAATCTGGCAGGAGTAAGCATGAAGTTAAATGTCATTGTTTTGAAGGGGTTAATGGAGGTTCTTTCTGACCCTTTCATTACAGTACGTATCCCTTAAGGTGAAAAAAAGGAAAAACAAATTGGCAGTCAAAGGAATGTGATTAATAAAGACATGATTGTACTGAAGGTGTTAATAATAGTTCTGTACTGCTGACATGTTCTCAAGGCAGGTTACAATGGTACCTGAGTACCACTTGAGAGGACCAAAGATCATCAAAACAGTTGCAATTTCAGTTTTGTAGCCTCCTGTTATTTAAGTGGGTTTAGGTTGTTTGATTTCATAAACATGTATTGATCTATCATAGTTTCATTAAAACCTGTAATTGTATTGACTTGTTAATTTAGGCCTATAAAACACTTGCTCATTGTCATAATGTCCAATGTAGCATTTGATATACTGTACATTATAGCATATTCTTGTCTTGAAATATTTCTAAGTGTACTGTCAGGCTTATATAATGTATTACTAATGTTCATATACTTTATTAAAGACATTGTCATAGGTCACCAACTTGAGCAGTTTCATCTGGAGTATGCACAAAGTTCCTGTAGGAACAACGCTGAATTTTCTATCGGTGCTTTACTGTAATTGTGAAATTGATTTAATTTTAAAGATCCTATGATGCTACATCCAGAGAAACACTTGTCAATAAAAAGAAAAACGAGATCTGGTGTATTGGTTACTTCCTCAGAATTTCTAGGTACTGTAGATGAATGCTATCAAGTGGTGGCCCCTGGATTGTCAAATAGAGCCTAAAAACTCAGCCACAAGTACACAGTGAAGTTCAGTTTAAAGATTTTTTCCTTTTACCATATTGCAGCTCACATAATGTCACATTATGCCATCATCATTATCATCTAAACCTCTTTCCCTCACCCAATGATGGGATGAGATAGGGTTCAGAGATCAAGAAAAAACACATAGAGAAGGAGAACTAGCTAGATTCTGCCCAGTTAAATGGCTCATACTCTTTATCACTCACCACTCAACCCCCTTGAATCTTTACTTCATAGGCATATACACCTGAACTTACAGCTAGAAATTTCTTGCTCCCAGTAGTTTCCAGCAACTTTCACCCAGTAAATACGGTTGCTTGTTTGGATACACGGTTAACCTCATTATCAGTGACTCGCACCTGTTAAAGCCATTTCAGTGCAGAGTGACTTGCGTGTCTAGTTTCTGGAAACCTTTAATGAATTTCAACTGAATACACAGTTGGGAAGAAAAATTTTTAAAAAGTAATCTTAGACCATTGCAAAGGGATTGGCAAGGAAGATGGAAGTACAATTAAAGGCTCTAGGTACAGCTTAAGCTCAAGAACGTTTGTAAATGTGGTACCAGATACCTAATCACAGTTAATATAAACAAGAAGGATCGTTCAGTGGGTACAACATTTGCACCCTATAAATGCGTTAAGGGTGAGATAATTGACTTTGCCCTGTGGCCTTGACCTTTGACTGTTTGTTCTCAAAATGGAATTATTTAATTCTTGCCTACTCATCTCTTCCTCAAATCTGGTCCAAAATGGATAAAAACTGAGTAGAAGTTGCCCTTTGATACTGAATTTTGGCTCATTGTTTTTCAAGTCAAATCCCATTATCTCTGGCTGACGCTCAATCCTTTCACCATGTTTGGTCCAAACTATACCAGAACTGAGTTATGGTGTTTAACTTTGACCTTGCCATGTGATTTTGACCATTGATTGATATTAGAGTTGAATCCCATCATCCAAGCCTTACCCACAGTCCTAATGCCATGTACGGTTTAAAACTTTTAAGCTGGCCTTACCATGTGATCTTGGCCTTTGGTCTTTCCCTGTGACCTTGGCATTTGACTGATTGTTCTTAAAGTCGAGTTCTTTCATCCCTCCCTTACCCTGAACCCTTCCATGAAGGGCGATCTTTTATCAGATAGAAGTCAAGTTGACCCTGCCATGTGCCCTTGACTTTTGAACATTTGTTCTAAGAAAGAATAGGTTAACCCCTTGGATGATGCTCAACGCTTCCACCAAGTATGATTCACATTACATCAAAAATTGCGGTTATTTTCTTCAAGCACACAGGCAAACACGGGTCAAACTTTGGCCTTCTACAGTGACATTGACCTTTAACGGACTTCTCGAAAGCGAATCCCCTCGTCCTTGCCTTAACTTCAGTCCTTCCACCAAGTTTGGTGTAAATCGGATCACAGTTTAAGCAGATTTCCATGTGACCTTGACCTCTAACTTACTGTTCTCAAACAATTGGTCTTTTTTTTTTTTTTTTTTTATTGTCTGACCCTCATCATTTCCATCAAGTTGGGTTAAAATCGGATCAAACTGGAGTTGTTTTGTTCAGATACGCATTCCCGTGCCAAGCAAGACATTACAGCCTCTGAGCCAAGGGATTTAATCCCCGAGCTAGGCAAGTATGGCCATATAGCCCTGCTAGGTTACAGGAGAGCGCTGCCACTCCCGGCACGGCAGTCCCGGGCGAGGCTCGAACTCGCAATCCCCCGATCACGACTTCGATGCTCTACCACTGAGCCACCGTGCCCCCCGCCTTCGAGCCAAGATCGCCCCCGAATAAGTCTGGGCGCTCTCTCTCTCTCTCTCTCTCTCTCAATATTTCTTTACTTTCCCAACATCTCTCTCCCTGTTTCCTTCACGCTTCCTCTTCAATCCACATTTTCCATTCTTTCATTTGTCTTTCTCCTGCGTTCGTTGATTTCATTTTTCTTTGTTTTCCCTGTTTTCTCATCCCTTCTTCGTCACTTCCGTTTTCTTTATATTATTCATTCTCCTTCTCTTGTCTTCATTCACTCCATTTGCTCTTTTCTCTCTTTTCTTCCCTCCTTCCTTTTGTCCCGTCCACATTCCTTCCCTTTCCTCGAATTTTATTCTTTATTCTTCCCCCCCCCTTTTTTTTAATAGTCCACTTTTATTCCTTTTCGCTTTTTTTTTTTTCTTTCCCTCGCTCCTCATTTCGGTCACCACATTTCTCTGGTTCCCCTCTTTTCTGCCTCTCTATTCCTTTATTGGATTATCCACTCCATTTACCTTGGTTTTCTCCTCTTTCCGTCATCTCTTCTTCATCAAATCCTTCTTCTTCCTCTTTTCCTCCTCTATTCTGCCTCCCAATTTCGTTTACTAAATTTTTTCCTCACTTCCCCTTTCGCCTATCCTACATACTTTCACTCTGCCCATCTATCTTCATTTTCCTCTCTTTCCTCTCCTTCCTTTGGTTCGTTTCATTATTCTTCCTTTTCCCTTCATCCCCGTTCCCGTTTCCTTTCATCCACTCAATGTTCCTCCTCTTTCCTCAATTTTCCTCCTCTCTTTCTCCTTCACTTTATCTTCTCCTTTCGTTAATTTTACTTTTCCTTCATTTTCTTCCATCCCTTACTTCCTCTCTCTTTCATCTACGTCTCTCTATCATTACACCCCCCTCCTTTTTTTCTTTTTCATTCACTCCTTTTTCTTCATATCTCTCTCTTTCCATCCTCCTCTTCTGCCCACCAAGTTTTACTTTCCCCGCCACTCTTCATCCTTTTCCTCCTATTTTTCGTTTTTCCCTCCCTCCATCTCTCTTCCCTTTCTTCCATTTTCCAGTGTTTTCCCTCCATTTCTCTTTCTTTCCCTTCCACTATTCTCTCCTTTTCCTCTACTCTTCTTTTTCCCGCTACCATTCTTCCTCTTCCCTCTATTTCTCGTCCCCTTTCCCTCCTCCCGCGCTCCGTCCTTAGCCCCCTCTTAAAAGCCTCCCTCCCTCCCTCTTTTCATGATTTTATGGACATTGAAATAAGCGGGTTTCCGATAATACCACGTAGAAGTATTGAAACCCAATTTTCTTTCTATTGTGACCCAGACGCAGGGACGGAGGTGGTGTTCAGTTCCCGCCAGCTGCTGTTGTCTACTTTGAGGGTTCTAGATAGCACTTTTAGAAGTATTCTAGGTTGCACAGAAGGCTAAGGAAATTCCCTAGCATTCTGGTACACTAGGGGGCGTATTCACGTAGGATAAGGAAGCTCCTAAACATCTTTTCCAAAGCGATTTATTTTTAGACATGGCCAGTTAATATCGTTTTGCAGGTTATTGATGTAGAGAATGGCGATATTGGAAGGATTTATATGACACAAAATAGGGGAGTAAGGTATAGTAAGTAAAATAAATCGACCAGGAAAAGGTGTTAGGGAGATTCCTTAACTGACAAGAATACTGGGATAATATCGGTTTTCAGCCCATAATCATTCCCGTGAATTTTATTATGTTCTACACACTCCTCTCTTCAAGTTCAACATTTTCCTTATACACTTCCGTCGCAAATTGGTTTTAAGGAAGATATAATAATATTTGGGTGTCCTCATCCCACCTTCCCCCTTCCAGCCCAGCTAGGATGACTTGCTAGCTCAACGAAATTCGGTTCAAACTGATCTCTCGATGCCGGCGAGAAGCGAGCCAATCACAGCCGTCACCAGATCACCTACAACCAATCAGCGTTTGCGTTGCTCCCTCCACTACCTCCCGCAGCCTGCTTTCATTTCAAAATCAGAGTAGAAATTGCGGTCCAATGCAGCAGATGACCCTCGGTTCCCGGCCGCATTTTTCAAGGGTGTTTTGAAAACAACGATTCAAGCATTGAATTTCTTAGGTCCCACGGTGTTTTGCCCCTACATGTTCAGTGTTCCTATCGGACAAGTAAGGTAAGAAGATGTAAGGTTTGAATAGGTTACTTTCAGTTTGGGTTTGGTTAGGTTGGATTTGGTTAGGTTAGGTTAGGTTAGATTTTAGGTTAGGTTAGGTTAGGTTCGGTTCAGTTCGGTTAGGTTTTAGGTTAGGATAAGTTTGAGCTTCGTATTATATCCACGAAACCTAGGTTTTTCCGATGGATTTTGGTATGATTCATTCGATTTTCAGCTTAATTTCAGTCGGAAATGACCATTTCCCCTTTCTCCCCTCCCTAAAACCCCCGATTCCATAAAGATCTCCCATTATTGCAGGGGGATGAGGGGGGGGTCCTATATCAAAATCTGGTTATTTCCGACGGAACTGATGCTCAGAATCGAATGAATCACATCAAAATCCATCAGAAAAACTTAAGTTTCGCGGGAAAAAGCAGTATGGGCAGAAAACCGATGTTTACCGAATACTGGCCTTTGTTTTACTTAAAGTTTTTTTTTTTTTTTATCTTTTCCTTAGTTATCCATTCCGCACCCTGTACCGCTTTATTTTCTTGCTTGTTATTTTTTTTAACCTGAATATTTGTCCCTATATACTAAACACACTAAACGTACACTAAAATATTAACGTGTATGAAGAGATTTACCTTACTATAGTTCATTCACTTTCACTTGGCCCACATTTTCGTCCTATCGCAACTTATTTCACTTGTAACTTAGATAATACAATACTGCGGCTCTGCATTCTTTCCATAGCACTTCTTCATGACTAGCATCATATCCACAACAGGGAGATGATAATGTTAGCCAGGTTAAAGTGAGCGGAACATAGAAAGGAAGAGGACATAAGCATCATCCTGTGCTCAACAGATCGTCCGAAGACCAAGGTTGCCCTTATGTGCAACTGCGGTAGAGAATATCGCTCCACTTGTGACTGGAGTATTACAAAACGCTTACACAATATTCTGAAAAAAGTCGGTTGGGTTTCGAACATAAGATCACTAAGTTTCAAAAGTCACTTCACCGTCTTGCTTTTATCGTACGGTAGTGGGTCAGTATTTGATTCCGCAATAACCACTTTATTTTCTCAAATAGTCTGTCGTAATTATGATGATTTTACTCCAAACAAGGCCAACACGTACTCCAACTTCACCTCAATTTGCCGGCCCTTCATCTTGACTACTGAATTGTAACAATAGATTAACACTAGATTATGTTGCTAGTCTCGAAGAAATTGTATGGATGTAGAGTGGCATAATTTTCTTTTCCTACCACTGAGCTATGTGAAATAATCTGCAGAAGGACGAAAACATGGGCCAAATGAGGGTAAAAAAGAGTCAAGCTTACCTGTCATATACCGGTATGTAAATTATGGTAATATAAAAAAAAGAATATTAATAACCCGTAAGTGAGTTCTGAGGCGTAACATGCAGAATACTGCCGTTGGGAATAGTAGGAGAGATATTAGGAGCAACCTGTTGAACCGAAAGAGTTCAATTTAGTCAGTTTCCATTTTATATTATTTTACGGATAACTCGTCTTTGGTCATACCTGGTTTTAAACCCTCTTATTCAATGATGACTGGGCTCTCTCTCTCTCTCTCTCTCTCTCTCTCTCTCTCTCTCTCTATTACCAATGCCGGACGATTCCATTCAGCTTAGAGGAGACCCGAGGTGAATGGGTTAGACATAATCTTCCGTAATCTTATTTGCCCTCTTTTATTTTTATTTTTTCCTCGCCAATTTTTTCATTGTGGTCTTAAATTTATTGTTTATTTCCTGTCTCTGTCTAACCCATCTCTGTTTTTCATGAGTTTCCGTAAACTTTTCTTTTTTTCCCCTCTTATTCAATTCCTTTCTCTTTACGCTCGTCTTCATCCTTCTTGTTCAGTTTCTCTTTATCTTTACTCTCCTGGTATTCCTTCTTTGTTCAATTTCTCTTTCTTCACGCCCGGCTTCGTCCTTCGTTGTTCGTCCTTCCATTCTCCTTTACTCAGACCAGACATGTTCATTAATCTTCTCTTCTTTTTCGTCACTATCATTTTTCATCGCACCTGCTTAAATATACATCATCTGCATTTTTATCGTATTTTTCATCGTTTCCCCTGTCGCTGTCTCTTTTCATTAACCTCTTGTGATTTTTCTTCTAGCTCAGTGTTTTATTCTCCATCAGATGTTCGTCTCTCTCTCTCTCTCTCTCTCTCTCTCTCTCTCTCTCTCTCTCATTAACTCCTCATTCCTTGTCTCCTTCCTCATCATCATTTTCTTCCTTCCCCCCCCCTTCTTTCTCATATTAACTCCTCATTCCTTATCTGTTCATTCTCATCATCACTTTCTTCCCTCCAACCCCCTTTCCTCTCCCCCGTCTGTCTGTCTGTCTGTCTGTCTGTCTGTCTCTCTCTCTCTCTCTCTCTCTCTCTCTCTCTCTCTCTCTCTCTCTCTAACTAGGGTATGGGTAATCCTGTTAGTGTTAATGCCGGCTCATATCGTTTGGACCGTAAGATCTATGTGGATTATTTATGGAATTGTGTAACACTCCTCTCTCTCTCTCTCTCTCTCTCTCTCTCTCTCTCTCTCAGGGCCAAGTCGACCGGTCACAAGACTTCGAGTTAAAAGTTTAATGGGCAATTCTTGTAGCAATTGGAGGGAATTAAGATGGAGAGAGAGACAGTTTGGAGGAAAGATGGAGGAGGAGGAGGAGGAGGAGAGATAATCAGAGGAGAGGAAAAAGAAGAAAGTTTACCGGATTAGAACGAATGAGGGACTGAGATAGATGAGACGAAGTAGGCTGAGAGAGAGAGAGAGAGAGAGAGAGAGAATAATAGACGACCAAGTGAGAGGAAAATGATGAAATATGATAATTTAGAATGTAAAGTTACGGTCAATAATTCTTTTACATGATCATCATCATCTGTCTTCTGAACGACGGTAGCCATATCCCTGGGGTCGGGGGAGAAAGAATACCACCCACGTATTCCCTGCGTGTCGTAAGAGGCGACTAAAAGGGGTGGGAGCTGGAGTCTGGAAATCCGCTCCTTCTCATAAGAATTTGAAAAAAAAAAAAAAAAAAAAAAAAACGGAAGTAAGGGTAAAAATCTGCTTCCGGTCGCTATCCTACCGAGATGGACACGGCAAGCATGTACAATCAAATGAAAAAGTTGAGAGTCTAGTCTATCTCTCACAAATGGAGTTATAGACGCTTGATTATAACGAAGGTAACTGAGGTGCACATTATCATCCATCTGTGGGTGATGATGATGACGATGGTAGTGGTGTTGGTTTTATGATGATGATGATGGTAGTGGTGTTGGTTTTATGATGATGATGATGGTAGTGGTGTTGGTTTTATGATTCGGAAACTTTGCTTAGTAATTTCTTAAGCTAAGAAGATTCCACAGTACACTTAATATAAAAAGCCACGCCCAGCTGAAGAAGAAAAAAAAAGGAACCGAAAGGAGAAGATGAGGAAAAAGAAGAAGAAGAAAATATTGATGATGATGATGATGATGATGATGATGCTGACGAAGAAGAAGAAGAAGGAGAAGAAAAAGAAGAAGAAGAAGAATGAAAGAAAGTAGGAGGAGGACGAGGAGGAGGAGGAGAAGAAGAAGAAGAAGAAAAGGAGAAGAAGGAGGAGGAGGAGAAGAAGAAGAAGGAAAGAAAGGAGAAGAAGACGAAGGAAAGAAAGGAAGTAGAAGAAGACGAAGGAAAGAAAGGAAGTAGAAGAAGAAGAAGAAGTAAGAAGAAAAAGAGGAAATGAAATAATAAGAAAAAAGTAAGAAGAAAAGAAGTAGGAAGAAGAATGGAATTCTTTGTCTTTCACCTCGAATTCTGAAGCCTTCCTTGTAATCTCTCTCTCTCTCTCTCTCTCTCTCTCTCTCTCTCTCTCGATGGACTTTGAAAAGCCATGTGGTGAATTTGCAACAACTAACACTGATGCATTACTTGGCTACAGGTTGATGTCATTTGTGTCGCTTGTGTTGGATTAAAAATATATATATATATATATATATATATATATATATATATATATATATATATATATATATATATATATATATATATATATATAAAAGCAGTGGAGAGAGAGAGAGAGAGAGAGAGAGATCGTAAAGGAGAAAGAGAGAGGTATAAAGAAGGAGTGGAGGAGGGAAGGGAGGGCGGGAGAGAGGGAAGGAAGAAATATTATCAAGAAAACGTAAAAGTGTGAAGAGATGCCAGAGAGAGAGAGAGAGAGAGAGAGAGAGAGAGAGAGAGAGAGAGATGGCGCTGGAGAGATCGTAAAGGAGAAAGGGAGAGGTTTAAAGAAGGAAGGTAGGAGGGGAGGGAGGGCGGGAGAGAGAGAAGGAAGAGATGTTATCAGGAAGGCGTAAAGGTGTGAAGAGATGCCAGTGAGAGAGAGAGAGAGAGAGAGAGAGAGTAAAGGAGAAAGGGAGAGGTTTAAAGAAGGGGGGAGAAGAAGAAGGGATGGAGGGAGAGGAAGAGATGTAATTAGGAAAGCGTCAAGGTGCGAATTGATACCAGAGAAAGAGAGAGAGAGAGAAAAGGAATGGATGTTATCAGGAAGGTGTCTGCGTGTGAATGGGTGCCAGACACGCCTGGGGTGATTTACTAGCTCGTTCATCATGCTGTTCGCTGCCACCCTTCACCTACCTCTCTCTCTCTCTCTCTCTCTCTCTCTCTCTCTCTCTCATTACGCCCCTCCCTCACGCGCTTGCCTCCTGGGTGAGTAACGTGTACCGTTCCCGAATTTCCCACGGGGTTCGGTTAAACTCTAGGGTTTTTGCACACACTGTTTTTTCCTTAATATTTTCCTCTCTCTTTCTTTCTCTCTTTCTCTCTCTCTCTCTCTCTCTCTCTCTCTCTCTCTCTCTCTCTCTCTGTTGCCAGTTCACTCTGCTTCCATTCTCTCCCATTACGGCGGGCACGTAGCACCTGTCTAAATACACACTCTTACCCCTACGCTCCCCAACTTTCGAATGCAAGAGGTCACTGTTATTCTATCACATATATAATCTGGTAAACTCTGGAACTGTCTTCTTCATTCTGTCTTTCTCAGTTCTTCTGATCTCCATCCAGTCTATAAGCAGTGTCCAGATGCCTGGAAGTGGGTGGAACTTGAATGTGGATAATTCTTTTTTGGTTCAGTATTCTTTAGAAAGGACATGTCTGAAAAATATCACTCCTGGTTTGATGTTGTTGTTGTTGTTGTTGTTGTTCTTCTTCTTATTTAGAACTCCACAGAATATGTGGAGTTCTTACTGATATTGCAGATATTATTTTTTCTTTGGAAGAGGGGGGGGGGGAAGTATCATGTAGATGGCTAGCTTTCCAGGACCGTTCGAGATAGAGACTTAAAACTTTTCAGGAGTGATGTATCTTGGCTGCAGGCTTCTTATGACAGTTTTTGTTTTTTTTTCCCTATCACTAGTGCCGCACCAGCACCCTCTTTGTTATTTTTTAAAGTTGTGCTCTCCTGCGCAGCAACAATTACTGAATCAATTGATTTGCAAATGTTCCAGTATGTAGTCGTCAACATACAGTATACTAGTGTACCTGGGTATTGATACTGAGTTCCAACAGATACTTTCTGAGATACTGAGGAAAATAAAAATGGCCGCCTCATGCCTGAAAGTGCTAAACTGGAAAGTACTTGGCCGATTTTGACCAAACGGTGGAAATGTAGTGGGTCATGAATGAACATGATTTGCATGGTATGAATGACCTCGAACTTGATCTCAAGGTCACAGGTCAAAATCCGTAAAAAATTTTGAGTCACGCCAAAAGTCCCTTAATATTAGATCAACAATGATAAAAGTATTTTCATTTGGAATGCGATGTTCTAAATTGCTTCAGCAACTTTAGAATTTTGGTTATTATTATTATTATTATTATTATTATTATTATTATTATTAAAATATTTATTCCCCCTTTTTCAGGTGATTGAGTTGCTTGTATGAATTATATATATGGAGGAGCACATGATGCATATACGTGACATAAAACTTTACAACCCCGTATGACGTCCCAGGAGCGACGATATGTACTGGCACAGAAGCAAGGACTGTAGGTACTAATATCAGTATTTAATGAAGACGATAATACCATCAGTAGTAGTAGTAGTAGTCGTAGTAGCCTCAGGTTTATGTCCAGTGAACTGCATACCGAAGTTGGCCCCTTCCTGCGGTTCATCATCCTCTTTTCGGGGGATAGGATGGTAGTTGAAGAACGTTGAGCCACCTTGCTATATTGGTGCCACCACATGAAGGCGTCCCTCTTCAACATCACTTACCACCAGTAAAACACACACACACACACACACACACACACACACACACACACACACACACACCGCGGGAAACACGAAGAACCCTTAAGACGCCAATGTGTGTGTGTGTGTGTGTGTGTGTGTGTGTGTGTGTGTGTGTGTGTGTGTGTTTTGCATAAAGGCGCGAGGGAGTGAATGCACCTCGCTTCAATCCCCCATCGTCACAAAGGACAGGCCGGCTATTGGTTCGAGGCTCGATTTCTCGCGGGGTAATTGTCCCCATGAGGCCAGGCTACCTCCCCCCCCCTCTCTCTGTCTGTCTGTCTGTCTGTCTGTCTCTCTCTCTCTCTCTCTCTCTCGTCAAAATCCCTGCCCTCCCTCCTCCCCGAATCTCCGCCCTTCATGCACACACACACACACACACACACACACACACACACACACACACACACACACACACACACACACACACACACACACACACACACACACACACACACACACACACACACACACACACGTCCCTCCTCATCCTCTACGACCCCTTTCACACACTCACATTCCATCCTCTCCTCCAACCCTCTCACCCTCCCTTCACAAACACCCCCCTCCTCCCTCCTCCACTCCCATCCCACTCCTCTTTCTGGATATTGGCTTGTATAGGCTAGGCACCCACCGCCAATGTTGTTCCGCCTCCTATGCTATACTGCTTTATTGAAATTAGGGAACCCTTGCCGTCTTTTTATATTCATACCTACAGGAAGGGCACATTGCTTTACTGAAACTGGGTCATGTTTAACTTTACTGAATTTAGTTATGGTAGTAGTAGTAGTAGTGGTAGTAGTAGTAGTAGTAGCCCCAGGTTTAACTGAATCGTGAACCTGGTGGACTGCAGGCTGAAACTGCTCGTCTCTGGTGACTCATTATATACCGCTTTATTGTAATTAGTTAAGTTTAGGGATTACTGAGAGCAGTGTGTTTTTTGTTTTTCTTCTAATCATTTATTAGGGAGAGAAACAGTGCTTTCCTGAACATAGGTTATGTTTTGCTTTCATGACCACACTGATTTAAGCTTTACTTTTCTGGTTATGTATTAAGGAGGCACACATGGCTTGATGAAATTAAGAGATGCTGTTTCCACCCTCCCATGCTAATATTACACCCTCTTTTATTGATATTAGCTCACTCTTTGAGTCTCTTGCTTTTCATGTATACAAGAACATGCTGCCTTACTTCCATTAGCTGATGTCTTGCTTTACTGGTGCTTTTATGTGTTTTGCTTTTATTCCATGCCAAAAGGATTCACTGTTTTATTGAAGTTTGGGTATATCACCGTTTTAATGAAGTTTATGTATATTTTACTATATTGAATATAGTCTGTATTTTGGTTTTCTGATTACCTTACTTACAGGCCTACTGCTTTATTGAAATTATTCTCAGTTTGCTCTAACTTCCTTCAGATTTTCGTCCTTTTGCAGCTTATTTCACGTAGCTCAGTGGCAGAAAAAGTACTACGGTGTACAATCTACATCCTTCTCATAATAAGTCTTCGTGACTATCACCATATTCTAGTGTCAATATGTTGTTAAAACTCAGTAGTCAAGATGGAGAGATGGCAAATTTGGGCCAAGTTAGAGTAAAAGTAGTAAAGTAGGCATTACTGAATATGCTGCTTTAATATGCTGGTCTAAATACAGCTCTAAGGAAAGCATTACACTAAGTCCTTTTATGTGACTCTGCATTGTAGTCTACTAATCTGTAATGTAACCCTCGCTGTACAGCTTCCTTATGTAAGCGTTTCATGTACACAAGCCTCTCCATCATCGTGTGCGCTGCCCCTACCTTATGTACACATATTACAGACATTCTGGAAACTATGTACACACGCTTTTATCCCTACACGACCACCCCTCACAAAGAGCATGGTTTACTCTCTCTCTTTCTCTCTCTCTCTCTCTTTCTCTCTCTCACACACACACACACACACACACACACACACACCGTCTCACTACCTATTTCCCCCACGCTGTCTGTAAATCGTCCCTCTAGCCTATTTACTGTCTATATAAACTGCCGACATATACCCAGTCCCAGTATTCATAAACCTTCCTCTTACCTCTGCTTCCTAGAGCCATAGTATAGATATAGAGCTTCGCAGTACCCACTAATGACACACACACACACAAACACACACACACACACACACACACACACACTTCTTTTCCTCCTCCCATATCATAACCATTCCCCTCTTCCCCTTCCCTTTACCTCCTCTCTCTCTCTCTCTCTCTCTCTCTCTCTCTCCAGCAAAATAAATTCGATTGGCAACAGCAAGGATAAATAGCTGGGATCTCTCATGTCTTGGAAGGGCTATTGAAATCTGCCATTAATCCTTAGACGATGAGAGGAGTAATGAGGATATAAGGAAGACGTGAGACGAAGAGGAGGAGGAAGATGCGAAGAAGCAAAAGGAAAAAGAGGAAAAGAAGAGAAGAGAAGAGAAGAGAAGAAGCGGGGGAAGGAACTAGAGGAAAAGAGGAGAACGGGAGGAAAAGTATGGAAGAAAAGAAGGGGAGTAAGAAGGAAAAGAAGAGGAGTAAGAAGGAAAAGAAGAGGAGTAAGGAGGAAAAGAGGGGGAGGAAGAAAAGAAAAAGGAGAGTAAGGAAAAATAAACGAGAAGAGCAAGGACATAAAGAAACAGAAGAAAATCGGAGTGTGGGACGGGAGGGAAGGGAATCGCAGAGGAAGAGGGGAGGGGGCGAAGGGAAGGGGAAGGGAGCTGGGGGAGGGGGTGTAGAGAAAGAGAAGGGAGGCGGGGGAAGGGGAGAAAGGTATATATACACATAAAAACCCAAGACTCCCACTCGAGCTCTCTGTCTAACGAGCAGCCTTTCACATAAAAACACCAGATCCAGACGGCACCTCCTTCCTTATACTTTATCCTTCCTGTGCGCTAATGGTGTACCCCTCCACCTCTTACCCCTACCCCCATTTCCATTTCCACCCCACCTGCCCCTCCACCAAATCCCACCCCATCCCCGCCCTCTTCCACTCCTTTTCACTCTCCAAGCCCCCACCTACCCACCCTCATTTCCACTCTGTTTCCCACCCCTTCCTACCTACTCTCACTCCCCCACCTACCCCCAATATATTCCTATCCCCTCCGACTCACCTTCATCCCCCACTATGTCCCTATCCTCCTCAAACCCTCCATTCCCCACAAGCGCTATCTCTCACCTACCTCCTATTCTACCTTCCTCTCCTCACCTCCGCACATTCCAGACTCCTTTCCAGGTGGCTCCAGGCTCGTTGTTGTCCTCCTTCCCCTTCTCTTGTGGTGGAGTGGTTAGAGAAGTTGGCTGCTGCCCGAGAGAACGCGAGTTTGATTCCGGACTGGGGCAGGGAATAGTGTGAGGATTTGAATTTCGTTAATTCAGACTTTACTGATTTTCGATATGATCTGCCGACATGTCATAGAAACACCCCCTTCATACCAGTATACTAATCCTGAAGGAGACAACCACATCATGTATTTAATTTGGGCGTTTGGTATTAGCGCCAAAGTGGTGACATGTAAATTTGTGTGACACGCAGAAGGACTGCTGGGCCTTGGGTAATGGATTATCAAGCGCAGAAAAGAACACAAAAAATACGGCCAACAAGTCTCCATAAAACCTAACTATTGTCACACATAGCTCAGTTTTCTTTTCCCCCTTATTTACATTAATAATCACTAATTTCATTGTTAAGTGTTTGGTGGATGTATTTATAAAGGCAAACGTATGCATAAACACACTTACACATAAATTACTCTTAAGATAGTTTATAAATGTAATCCCAGTTCCTTCCCCCGCTCTCCCTCGAAGCTCATAGTCAAAAATAGAACACTTTTTTGTTTTCCGTTTAGCTTTTTTGGTTTCTTGCTTTAGTGAGGCTGTAAAAACGACATGGAGGAAGGGAAGCAGGTGCGCTGTGCAATTCGACGAGTGGATATTAGCCAGAGCTCACATCCCACGCACATCGTAACCCAGAGGAGAGCTTTTGGGGAGAGCTTGTTCTCGTGATTTTGGAAGCTTTCTGATTTCCTTTCTTTAGCATATAGGGCTTTATTATTGACGTGTGTGTGTGTGTGTGTGTGTGTGTGAGAGAGAGAGAGAGAGAGAGAGAGTTAATTAGGTATACCTTCTCGTGTTAGCTGCCATATGGTCGCGACAACTCTATTTTTCTCTTTCAGCTAACATCAGATGATACTCTTTAGTTGCGTGAGTCATAGGAGCTTGAGAGAGCTAAACTGATACCATTCAAATAATCTTAAAGAGAATAATTAAAAAGATGCATGCAAACTAAATCGCCTAGGAACAGATGTTACGAAAGCTTCCAACGACCACGAGAATATGGCTTTTGAAATTTGTTTATTTATTTAGTTATTTATGGTTATTCATTTTTATTGTTTGAGGAGAGAAGAACACACACACACACACACACACACACACACACACACACACACACACACACACACTAATGGCCAGAGAACCCTCCGTCACACAGCCCCTCTCTCAAAGCAGATTAATGGCCCCGTGTCAGGCTGGGATGCTGCCCTGATTTATTGACAATACAACCAGCGTCCCTTGCCAATTTGCCGATAGTGTACGTCTAGAGAGAGAGAGAGACTGATTAATTTCTAGACGCTATGTGGCAAGTAGTTAGAGAGTTCCAGCTTTATTCTAGTATAGCACGTAAGTTACTAGAGTTCTGTCCTTCGGCATATTCTAGAAACACTGTCTAGAGAGAGATTTGTTTTTTCTAGACGTTATTCTGGGCGGATTTTGCTAATTTTTTGTGTTATTCTGGTGTGTTACTTGGTGGTTAGTAGAGTGCTTTTTTTTTTCTTTTTTTTTTTTTTTTTTTTTTTCTAAGAGGAAATTGAAGGATGCAGCCAGCGACCCTTGTCAATTTGCCGACAGTATACGTATATAAAGAGATTTGTTTCTGTTTTGCTGTTTTTATTAAGATAGCAAGTTTTATCTTTATTCACACACACACACACACACACACACACACACACATTCAAACACCCACATAACATCCCACCCCCCACACACACTCACAGTATTCACAATAACACTAACACACAGAAACACGCCCGTCCTCCAGGTGATACAGTTTTCCATTAGCATCCATCTTCGACACGACGCCGCAAAAGCTCTCACGGGGAAGAGAGTTTTGGCGGATAGATGGCGTGATAAGTCGAGTTTGTTTAGTTTTCTCCTCGTTAGCTTAATAGGCCACTTTGTGCTTTTGTGAGAGGAGGAGGAGGAGTAGTTGGCGGAAGAGACGAGGAAAGGAAGGATAGAGGAAGAAAAAGAGGGATGAGGAAGAGTGTTTTGGAGATGGATAGTGTTGTAAGTTGAAAGTTAAATATGTTTAGTTTTTTCACGTTGGCTTAATAGGCCGGTTTGTGTTTTGTAAAAGAGAGGAGGAAGAAGAAAGGAAGGAAGAAGAGGAAAACCAAGAGGAGGATTGGAAATAGGAGTCAGGAAGAACAGGAAGCAAAAAGGAAAGATGGAAAAAGTAGGGAGATTAGAAGATGAGGAGACGGAGAGAGAAACAAGACAACTATGGGAAATAGGGAGAGAGAGAGAGAGAGGAAGAAAAGAAAGGATAAGGAATAGTATTTGGGGGTTGGATTGCGTGATAAGTTGCGATTATTAGGTTTCTTCACGTGTTGCACGAGAGAGGAGGAAGAGAGGGAAAAGGGAGGGAGAGAAACAAGAAAGAGAGGAGAGGAAGAGAAACAGGAAAGAGGAGAAAGGGAGAGAAACAGGAAAGAGAAGGAAGGGAGAGAAACAGGAAAGAGAAGGAAGGGAGAGAAACAGGAAAGAGAAGGAAGGGAGAGAAACAGGAAAGAGAAGGAAGGAAGACACGAGAAGGTAAATTACTGAATAAGGGAAAGATGGGCATGAAGTCTGGAGGAGGAAGAAAAGGAATGGTGGGCAGGGTAAAATGGAAGGAAGGGAGGAATAAAGAAGGAAGAAAAAGATAAGAGTGTGGAAGAGGGGAAGGAAAAGGAAGGGAGAGAGAGAGAAAGAGAGAGAGTGCTTGGAGAATGGACAGGGTGATTAGTTAGGTCTGTTTAGTTTCCCTCCACCATCAAGTCAGTAAACTGCGGCATGATTTGTAGGAGTGAGAGAGAATGAGAAAGTGAGAGAGGCAGGGAGACAGACAGGTACAAAGGAGGAAGTAGGAGTAAGTGGGGGAGGAGGAATGGAAGGAAGGAGATCGAGAGAGGAAGGGAAACGAAAAAGTGTGAGAGGGAGAGAGGAAAAGTGAGAGAAAAAGGGAAACAGACAAGCGCAAAGGTGGAAGAAGGAATAAATGGGGTAGGAAGAATAGAATGAAGGAGATCAAGACAGGAAGGGAAAGGAGGTTAACGGAGATATAAAAGAGTGAGAGAGGGAGAGAGGAAGAGAAAAGTGTGAGAAAGTGAGAGAGGCAAGGAACAGACAGGTACAAGAGAGGAAGAAAAAAAGTGGAGGGGAAGAATGGAAGGAAGGAGAATAAAAGAGGAAGGAAAGGAAGGTCAGGAGAAAGGAAAGGAGGGAGAGAGGGAGGGAGACATGCAAGTAAATACGAGAGAAGGACAGATTGAAGAAGAAGAATGGAAGGACGGGAGGAAGGGAAGAGAGGCTGAAAGAGTTAAAGAGAGAAAGGAGTACATAAGGAAAGATTATAAGAGGAAAACAGCAAGGCAAAGAAGAAAGGAGGAGGAAAAGGATGAAATAAAGAGAGGACTGAAAGAAAAGTTTTTGAGGACTGTGACAGAGAGGAAAGAAGATAGAGGGAGGGGGAATAAAAGTTGGGAGAAAGAGAAAAACAGAAAAAAATGGGGAGACTAGAGTAGGAAAAGGGGCATAGGAGGAAGGGAAAGGCATGCAGAGGAAAAGAGAAAAGCGAGGAGAGAGAGAGAGAGAGAGAGAGAGAGAGAGAGAGAGAGAGAAGAGGAATAGAAGAGGAAGTGTGTTTGGGGAATGAATGCGGTGGTAGAAGTCGGTCTGTGTATTTTTCTCCCAGTTAGCTTACTAGGTCACTTTGTTTTGGAGGAGGAGGAGGGAGTAGTAGGAGGAGGAGGAGGAGGAAGAAGAGGAGGAGTAGTAGGAGGAGGAGGAGGAAGAGGAGAGATGAAGGAGAACCTCTGTGGCATGTAGGAATAGGAATAGGAAAGAGAACGAGGTGAGAGGGGTATTGGGAAAAGGAGAGAAAGAAGATACAGGAAGCTAGAGAGATGGAGGGGGAGGAAATACATGGAAATGAGGAAAGGAAGGATGAGAAAAAAAATAGTAGATAACAGAAAAGAGGGAGAGAAGGAATAAAGAACAGAGGAATAGCAGTGGAAGTGTTTCTCACACACACACACTCCTACGACTGAGAGCAAACGTTTTATACACATACAAACACATTCTCTCTCTCTCCTACGACTCGAAGCAAAAGGCTGAGTGCGTTCATGTGGGGAGATTGAGTGCGTGTTGCTGTCAGCCTCTTAGACTCGGAGTGGTTTCAAGTGACGGGTCATGTCTCTTCGGGGCTTGAGAGAGAGAGAGAGAGAGAGAGAGAGAGAGAGCATGTGTATGTGCGACTGTCATAATCAGTACAGATCTCTCATTACGAGTACAATATATATTATGCCTAATGAGGAGCACACTGTGTTTATTTTTCATCATCATCATCAGCAGCAGCAGCATTATTCTCCTCCTCCTTCTGATCATCACTATCTTCATCCTCATTATCCTCCTCCTCCTCCTTCTCATCATCATCATCATCATCATCATCATTATTCCTGTGTTCACATCATGCTTAATCAAGTATATGAAGTTCTTGGCTGAAATTTACAAATTATCTGATGTCAAAACTCCTTCCATAAGAAAGACCTATTATTTACAGGAAGTCCAGTGACATGGGAAGGTTCTGCCTGAGTCTGCCAAATTATTCCTTGTCTCTCCTAGAAATAATAACTTAGCTACAGTCGAAAAATTACCGTAAGTCTGGTATATCAGGAAGAACAAACGACCGGGGAAATATTCTGCAACTCTTCTTTCCTTGTCGTTCTGCAGAAAACAAGCATTAACTGCGGCTTTGATTTATTGTTTTTTTTTTTTTTTCTCCCTAGAAAGGGGAAAGACTGGGAAATATTCTGCACTCTCCTTGTCCCTTCCTCAAAAATATATCCTGTAGTTCATTCACTTTAACATGGCGGAGATTTTCGTTCTTTTGTTGACTATTACACGTAGCTCATTGACTGAATAAGACAGTACGACGGCCCGGCATCCTTTCCATGGCACTTCTTCATGACTTGCACCATATTTCAGCTGTTAATCTCTTACCATAGCTCCTTTGTCAAGATGGAGAGATGCCAGTTTTCTAATCTGCTCTTCTGTAGCCAGACGTCTTTATCCTGTAAGGGGTGGCCACAAACAAATCGCCTCCATGTCGCCCTGTCCCCTGCCGTTTCGCTGCCCTCCCCCATCTTATACCCCCCTCCCATATACCTCTCCACTCCATCTCTCTATCTCATCCCCGCTCTCCCCCTCTCTCTCCTCACCTCCACCATACGCACATACACACTCCTCGTTAGTCTCTCATCCTCACTACATGCAAACTACGCCTACTTAAAGTGAGAGGAGTATATATAAGACAGAAATCTGATCGTAAAGTCCTCGTCCCTCGCTCTCTGCCGCCCGGCTTCGGAAACTTAAGCCGATTTTCTTTCTTGACGTTGCCGTGATGTGCTTGACGAAGGCGAAACGCGGAGATTTCGGTGGGATTTTGTGTGTGTGTGTGTGTGTGTGTGTGTGTGTGTGTTTTCTTTCATTCCTTTCTTTGATGATGATGATGATGATGATGATAATGATGACAGGAAACCATAGAACCATCCCAAATCGCACGAAAACACAGTATAAACTCACATATAGAAACACTCTTCACTTAATTCACTGAAGTATTATTTATAGCGTTAGGATAATAATTAAAAATGTTCCTGAGGGCAGTGAAGGAGCGTTTACTGTTGGCGCGGAATGTGGTAATCTTCATACTGTTGATGGTGTTCGCGGTGCCCATCTACCCGCTTTACCTGGTGGTGGGGATGCCGGTGCTGATGGGGGCGACGGCACTGCTGATGGTGACGGCGGTGAAAATGTGGAGGGGGGGCGAGCACGATTGAGATGTTCAAGGAGACGGAGGCGTCTTGGACTCTCCCTCGACCGTGACTGAGACAGGTGTACGGTATGCCAGGTATAAGGCACTTGGTCCACCTGCCAGCCGGCCCCAGGGAGGTGTGTGAGACGCCACCCTCATGCCTCTCCTTCCTCTCCTTCTTTGCTCAGCACACGTACCACCTTTGCTTGTCAGCGTGGAAGGCGAGCCAGGAGACATGGTCCGTGGTTACCCCATGGTCCAGCATCACTGTGGCTGGCCTGGTCGTCCTCATGGTGGTGGCGACGGTTGCCCGTCTGTAGCGAAGGAACCATAGGAAGTTTCCCATCTCTGACTTACCCACCATCAACCTAAAGTCATCCACCACTGTAGACCGGTGTAGACCACCTCTGTCGCTGAGTCGCTAAAAGAAAATCGACGCTCCAGCCCGACGGACTCCATGGTTTTTGCCCAAAGCAAACACGACTTAGCTACACGTCAAGAGAGTGGAGCGGGCAACTGAAGTGGGTTCCTCTCAGGTAGGATGAGCCCCCCTTAGGTAAAACCAGCCTTCCCCTTGGGGAAGACCAATCCATCTTAAGTAGGACTATATATATATATATATATATATATATATATTCAGCTTAAGGAAGACACCTTTTGTGTTGAAAGGATATGATAACCTCTCTGTTCGAAAAGTATCCCAGTCAGAATGAAACTGTGTGAAGGTAGCAGGTATAGAATGATTAGTACGTCGTCGTAGTGGAGTAATAAATATAATATACAATCTCCAGTACCATAAGTGCTACCACCATAATTGCCATTACTATTTTCTGTTATGTTACTACCATTAATTATTTGCTACTGTTATGTCACTATTATCAGGTATTTGCTACTGTAATAGCTAAGCACCAAACATTCTTCCATACCATTCCGTCACTTCTATAATTCCACTAACATTATAGTCCTGGTATCATTTTTCCCTACCACTCTCTCAGCATCATTTATAATAATCAGCTACCATACAATTTCTCATACCATTCCGTTACTGCTATAGCTTTCACTACCATAATTACTTTGCTACCATTTCCTCGTCAACTCCAATACCGTCATCATTCTAATCTCTCTCTCTCTCTCTCTCTCTCAACATTTTCCGAGGGTTTTTTAAAAATGTGTGTGCGTGTGTGTGTGTACAGTCCTACTCAAACTGTTTTGATCTAGTATTGGCCAGAGTTGGTGAAAGGGCTAAAGGTCACCCAAGAGGGTGATTCACCGTTTTTAAGAACAATGGGTCAAATGTCCCGGTTAGTTTAAATAATTTTGATCCTATCTAGCTCAGACTTGGTGGAAGGGTTGAGAGTAAGGCCAGGATTCGATTTTGAGAACCATCAGTCAAAGGCCAACGTCAGAATTCGTGCCGTGAGCGTCTGCGTGAACGAAGTAACTAAAGCAATTTTTATTGGGGCAAAACGTAGTGGTAGGTTTGAAGAGTCAGCCAAGGTTGAGGATATCTGACTTTGAGGACAAAAGATCAAAGGTTAAGATCAAGGGGCAAGGTCAACTCAAACAGTTTTAATCGGATTTGGACCAAACTTGGTGGAAGGGTCAAGGATTAGGCAAGAATGAGGTAATTTGATTTTCAGAACAATTAGTCAAAAGTCAGGGTCACAGAACAAGGTCAAATGTTCGATCTTGAGACCAGTTGAAGGCTGCAGGTTTTGCTGTGTCAGAGTGTTTTTCCTGTTTAATACTTTTCCCTGGAGAGATATGATGGCTACTTTTATATCGATGAATATGTCGTGCAGTGACCTTTTTATATTATTTACTGGGAATTTATTTATAGACAATTAATTCGCTTCATTAATACATATGAAAATGATAAATATGTGGAATATAATATGAATACTAATGTCTTCCTTCTACCTTATTATTTATCTAAAGTTGTCATGAAGTAATCTTAAAAATACATCTTAAATACGAACCTCAGATCCCAGCCTTAACTCCAAACCTTAAATCCGAACCTAAATCGGAACCTCAGATCCGAACCTAAAATCCTGACCTTAAATCTGAACCTAAAATCCGGACCTTAAATCCGAACCTAAAATCCGGACCTTAAATCCGAACCTTAAATCCAGACCTTTGTAGCCTAGGAAATTGTGTGACAGGACCACCATAATTGGGTAGCCCTGATGTAGCCCCTCTCAATCCCACGCCCCGTAATTCAGTACTAATTACATGGCAAACATGGTGATTAGGGGGGGAGAGAGAGAGAGAGAGAGAGAGTTAAGAGTGTGAATGGCTTTATTTCTTGATCTATCTTTTCTGTCTAGCTGTCTTACCCTTTCCACCCACATCTATATATCCTCTCTCTCTCTCTCTCTCTCTCTCTCTCTCTCTCTCTCTCCCACCGCCGCCTCAATAACAATGTGTCAGTGGCGAACCATCTGTCTCACGCACACTCCTAGATTGCGTGTGTGTGTGTGTGTGTGTGTGTGTGTGTGTGTGTGTGTGTGTGTGTGTTTGTTTGTTTGTTTGTTTGTTTGTTTGTTTGTGTGTGTGTGTGTGTGTGTGTGTGTGTGTGTGTGTGTGTGTGTGTGTGTGAAAATATAAAAAGAAATATCAAGGAATATGGGTCAGCAATATCGAAAGAGATCAGTGGGTAAAGGAGAAAATAAGATGTCTGGAGAGAGGTTATTTGGTAAGATAAAGGGTGAGAGAGAGAGAGAGAGAGAGAGAGAGAGAGAGAGAGAGAGAGAGAGAGAGAGAGAGAGAGAGAGCACTAGCTGCGAGAAAAAGTCTGATAAAAAATGGAAAATCCTGAAAAGAAATAGGAATATTTTTGTGATGGAAGAGAGACAAGTGAGGAAATTTAAGAGAAAGGTGTGTGTGTGTGTGTGTGTGTGTGTGTGTGTGTGTGTGTGTGTGTGTGAGAGAGAGAGAGAGGGGGTGGGGGGAAAGTAGGATGGAGAAGTGTAAGAAGCGGGAGGGAAGGAGGAGAGAATGGGGAGGGAAAAGGAAGTGGGGAGATAGAGACGATTAGAGAAATTTCGTGTGAAGGAAAGGATGGGAAGGGGGTGGGACAGGGAAGGGGGTCCTGGGCTCTGGGGAAGGGAGATGAAGGGATAGGATGCGAGGAAGGGAAGGAGGGGAAGAGGAAAGGAAAAGAGGGAGGAAGGGAAGGGATGAGAGGGGTAGATAGGAGAGAAGGAAAGGACGAAAAAGGTAGGTAGGGGAATGAGGGAGGGGAGAGGAAAGGAGAAAGGGAGAGAGATAGGTACGAGAGAAAAGGAGAGGAGATGGGAAGGTTGGAAAGAGAAAAGAAGAGAAGTAGGTAGGGAAGGGAAGGAGAAGGAGAGTTTGGAAGGGGGGGAGGGAAAGAAGAGGGGAGAAAGGAAGAAGAGGAAAGTTTGAAGTAATGGCGGGTCAGGAGGGCGGAGGTAGAACTGTGTGGAGGAAGAAGAAGAGGGAAAAGGAAGAGCAATGAAACTAGGACTAAGGTAAGATATAAGAGAAGGAGGAGGAGGAGGATAATGAGGGTATTATGGCGTTGCGAGGAGGAGGAGGAACTGATGAAGGAGGAGGAAGAAAGGGAAAAGGAGAAGGAAGGAAGAAGGAGCCGATAATGAAGAAATGAAATAACGAAAAAAGTAGAGAAATGAACCATGGGAAGGAAAAAGGACAAGGAAGAAAACGAGAAGAGGGGAAAAAAGGAAAAAGAGTAGCGAAAAGAGATGGAGGAAGGGGAAGAGAAGGAGGATGAAAAGGAAGAGAAAGTGGAAGAGAATAAGGAAAAAAGGAAAATGAAGCAGAAAATGGAGGGTAATTGAAAAGAAAAAGGAAAGAATAAGGAAGTGCAGAAAGAAAATGAGGAGATAAAAGGGAATAATAAAAAGAGGGTGAGGAGGAGGAGGAGAAGAGAAAGAAGTAGGAATATGATAGAGAAATAATGAAGAATGGAGAGATTCAAATGGAAGGGGAAGGAACATGGTAGAGGAAAATGAATAAAAGAAAAAAGGGAGGAGGAGGAAGAAGAAGAGTAAGAGGAGTAGGAGGAGAAAAGGAAAGAGGAGAATTGTGTGAAGGCGCTGAGTTGAGGGAAAGGAAATGCGGTGCGGAAGTGTTGAAGGTGGAGGAAGAAGGAGGAGGAGGAAGAGGTGGAGGAGGAGGAGGAGGAAGAGGAAAAGAAGAAGAAGAAAAAGAAATAGATACATAGATTGTCAGTCAGTCAGTAATTTTATTTTACAAAAAGTTTTAACATAAACAATGTGTATACGGAGTTTTGTGTAACGTAAGCTCGTAGATAGATAGATATATAAACGAAAGAGAGAGAGAGAGAGAGAGAGAGAGAGAGAGAGAGAGAGAGAGAGAGAGAAACAAGAGGTAACTGAATCAGGGGTGTCAATAATTGGATCTGTGGCCTTAGGGGCATTGTCGCCTTCCTATGTTCTCTCGATTCCTCCAATTTCTAACCATTTCTCCATCTTCTCTCCATTCCTTCATCTTCTCTCCGTTCCTTCATCTTCTCTCCTTTTCTCCACCCCTTCCTTTTCTTCCCTTCATCTCCTCCTTCCTCTTTCTATTTCTTTCTCTGTTCCCTTCATTTTCCCTATTCTTATTTCCATCCTCTTCCTTCCTCCTTCCCTCGTTTCCTTCCTCCTCTATTTTTTTCTTTATTCTCTCCATTCTTCCCTCTACTTCTCTCATATCCTCCTCCTCTTCCTCTTTTTCCTCCTTTCTTTCTTTATTTTTTTTTCCACCCTCTATTCCTCCCTCTCCTATCCTCCTTTCCTTGCTTCCTTCTTGCTTTCCTCACCTCCCTCCCTTTCTGCCCCATCACACCTTCTCCCATTCTCCCTTCCCTCACCTCGCTCCCTTCCTTCCTTTTCTCACCTTCTCCCATTCTTCCTTCCCTCACCTCTCTCCCTGCCTGCCTTATCTCTCTCCTTCCCCCATTCTTCCTTTCCTCACCTCGCTCCCTTCCTCCCTTATCTCTGTCCTTCCCCCATTCATCCTTTCCGCACCTTTCTTCATTCCTCTCTTCCTTCATCCTCTCCCTATTCCTCCCTCCTCTCTCTCTTCTTTCCATCTCCCCTTCCTCCTCTCTTCCTCCCTTATCTCTGTCCTTCCCCCATTCATCCTTTCCTCACCTTTCTTCATTCCTCTCTTCCTTTACCCTCTCCCTATTCCTCCTTCCTCTTTCTCCTTTCCATCTCCCCTTCCTCCTTTCTTCCCTTTTCTCACTTTTCTCCGTATCTTTTTCAATTCTTTTTGTATCCTCCTCTCTTTCTTTTCTTCCCACCCGTCTTCATTTCCTCTCTTTTCCAGGCCTTTCTTCTTTTCTTCATTGCCTCCTTCCTTCTTTCATTTCCTTCTTACATGGCGTCCTCAGCCTGAAGGGGTTAATCATTGCCATCTTTAAGTTTTGTAATGATTTTGTTGCGCTCCCGTGTGTGTGTGTGTGTGTGTGTGTGTGTGTGTGTGTGTGTGTGTGTGTGTGTGTTTTCTCATTCTGTCTGCCTGTTTGCCTTTGTGTGTGTGTGTGTGTGTGTGTGTGTGTGTGTGTGTGTGTGTGTGTGTGTGTGTGTGTGTGTTTTCTCATTCTGTCTGCCTGTTTGCCTGTGTGTGTGTGTGTGTGTGTGTGTGTGTGTGTGTGTGTGTGTGTGTGTGTGTGTGTGTGTGTGTACGCAAGCGCACGGGCACGTTAATATTGTTTTAAAAATTGCTTCGTCCCTCTACGGCGATATTAAGGAGGTATAAACAGCTTGAATGAGAATGTTTCTTGAGATCACATGCCTAAAAATGAAATCGTAAAGTGGAATGCAGACCTCAGTTTTAAGAATATTTTTGAAGGAATGATGATGGGAGATATTTGGCCTTCCTTTATGGTTGCTGACTGAGTTCTTTAATATGGGATGCAGGCTAATCATACCCAATAACCACAGGCGGTCCGTAAATGACCTTCCGGAATTAGGGGTTTGCATTCCACTTTGCAGTTTAATATTTAAGACCGAGAATGAGGTGGAGGGATGGAGTTGAGGGGTATATGAGGGGGTGAGTTGGGGGGAGGGTAGTCAAATGGCGGGTGACAGAGCGACTTGGAGGCGTTTTGTCTGCGGCCACCCTTTGCGGGATTAGGGCGTCGGGCTATAGATAGATAGATAGATAAAATTAGTGTCAACATGCATTATAATTGCTCAGATGGAAGGAAATACACAGGTCTATGGATTTTTTTTTTTTTTTTTTTTTTAGGAAACGGCATTTGCATAAGTGGGCATAATTCTCCCATAAAAGAGGCTACGGGGGTGTAATAAAGAAAAAGAAATCGCTAAGGAAGAGGTGTTAAAGAGACTCCTTAGCTCACAGGGAGACGGTTCTTAATCTAAAAGAGGGTTTGTTTATTCCACTTCCACTCCTTTCCCACTCACGAGGAAGAGGAGGAGGAGGAATGGAGGGAAATGTGTGCAGTTGTTGAGTGGAGGGAAGGGAAATGTGGAATCGAGATGTGGAAGGGGGAGGAGGAGGAGAAGAAGAAGAAAGGAGAGAGAGAGAGAGAGAGATTCCAACAAGAGCTCCTATGTCTCCCAGATGTCTCCTATACCGATAACGTATGGCAAATGGTCTCCTGGGCGCATTCAAACATATACCAGTGGATGGAGACTGAGAAGGAGAGTATAATTTTGGAGATAACTGGAGGAGAAAGAGGAAATGTGGATAAGCTATATTTAGTTGAAGAAAATACAGGGCAGTCCATACACAGCGCCTCTTTTTCACTCCACCGGCTGTTTTTTTTTTTTTTTTTTCGTATTTCGGGAACGGCTCAGTCAGCGTTATCAGTGCCTCTCCTGCATCATTAATATTTATCTCCTACGCCAAATGTGACAACCACGCCCACTTTCTTCTTCATTTACTCATTTCGCATTCCCAAAATTGTCACCCTTTGGGGAGGAGGGGAAAGAATACTTTTCCGGTATCCCTGATTGTCGTAAAAAGCGACTCAAAGGGGCCTTTTTGTCTCCCATGTTTCTCCCCTTGCTGTCCTCTTCTTCTCTTCTGTCCTAACTCTCTTCTTGATATTTCCGTGACCCTTCAGGCCTTTGTTTTTCCTCCATTCCTTTCTCGTTAGAAGTTTGGTTTCATGACATGAATAATATAAGGTCTTCCCACTGTCTTTGGCCTTTTCTGTCTAAAACCACTTTCACGCCAAGACCATTTCAGCTTCAGTCTTAGTGCCATATAATGGAGCTAATACTTCATTATTCTTTCATTCGTATTAAGTCGTTTCTACAAACAGTCCATATCCTTCACCTAATCTAAAATCCCACCTTTAGTTTCTAATTATCTTCTGCTGTGTCCTCCCCACTCCTTAAAATACCTTCAAATCATAACATAGTACCATATGAATTTGGGCATCTGGCACTAGGATTTCATTCACTCTTTCGCACTCAAAACTCTCTAAGATACCAAAAAAACGATAATATCGGAATTCCAGTCTCAATAACGCGTTCAGGTGACTACCATGAGTTTCTCTACATTTGTCCATCCGACTGTGTATCGCTTTATCTTTCTCTCTAACTCAGAATCATTCACAACGTCCAATCCCCAGTACATTTCGCGCACTCACAAAATACCCGCCATCTGCGCCGCGTTCTTTTTTGCGGATAACTCAGAACGGCAGCGTTTCCCTTCGCCAAATCACCCCAGGCTCTAAATACCACACTATAACCCGGATCTTACGAGGCTTCACCGCAATGGCGAATACGGAGCAAAATTGCCTTGGAGCGGAAGAGAGAGTGAGAGGATTTATGGTTATGGAAGAGAGAGAGAGAGAGAGAGAGAGAGAGAGAGAGAGTCATTTTGTGGTGTGTGTCATATTTTGTATTGTCATAAAAGGGATTAAAGAGAGTGATGGTGGAGATAATGCCTGTGTGTGTGTGTGTGTGTGTGTGTGTGTGTGTGTGTGTGTGTGTGTGTGTGTGTGTGTGTGTGTGTGTGTGTGTGTGTGTGTGTTCTACTTCTTCTTTCCCCTCTTCTTCTTCTTCTTCTATCTATCTATCTACTTTCCTTTTCTCTGTATTCTCCTTTTCTTCTCTTTGTGAACGACTTACATCATCCGTCTCACCTTCTTATTTTGTTTTTTCTTTAACACCCTTTTCCTCTCCAACTTCGCTATCCTTTTCTTATTTTTCCACAACTCCCTTACTTTCCAATTTCCTCTCACTCTCTTCTTTTCCCTCCATGTGACTCGATATTGCAGTAACCCCTTTTTATTGCTACGCGTTTTCCTCGCACCATCTCGTTTTCGTCATCATCTTGTCCACATTTTTCTTTTTCACATCTTAGTTCTTGGCTCTTCTTCTGTCGTCTTTCTTTTGCTAGTCAGATTTTTTTTTTACTCTCTCTCTCTCTCTCTCTCTCTCTCTCTCTCTCTCTCTCTCTCTCTCTCTCTCTCTCTCTCTAAGGAGGAAGGGGAAATCTTTCAAAACTTGCTTTACTTTCAAGATGCCAACTCTTTTCTTTGTAAACACGAGGAATCTTTTGTCGGGCCAATCTCTCTCTCTCTCTCTCTCTCTCTCTCTCTCTCTCTCACCGCCGCTGCCTTATCCCATTATACCGGAGCAAAACAAAGCTATTTCTTTCTGTCTCGTGCCGTCCCACTTCCTCCCAAGATGTGTGTGTGTGTGTGTGTGTGTGTGTGTGTGTGTGAGAGAGAGAGAGAGAGAGAGGGGGGGGAGAAAGGGCGGGGGGGATGGGTCTTGGGAATTGTTGTCGGCTTCTGAGCTTGTTTTCACTCTCATTATATATTCTTTGGAGACGAAGAAGTATGAGGGGGGAGGATGAAGGAGAACTAGAGTGAGTGAGTTTGTGTCCCCCAGGCTCATCTTAACGTGAACTCGGTGGACTGCTGGCTGAAGTTGTCCTCGTGCAGTCTAACCTCTTCCTTTCGTGGGATAGAGAAGGAAATATTGGACGTGTTGTTTAGCGGGGCAGTGGAATCATTCGGCCATATCAGTGCCACTACGTGAAGGCGTCCCTCTGGAGCACTTGTGAATGAGCTACAGAACTGTCAGACGATTACATTTGCTCTCTCTCTCTCTCTCTGTCTTAAAACAGGAGAGAGTGTTAAGTGCTTCAGTAACATTTCGTCCTTTTAAATCTAATATTATAAACGGCAGACTATATATTTCTTTTAATTTTAGGAAGGAGGTCTAGTAGTGGAAATATTTCTTATAGGTGTTCTAACTCATTTATTACACCTTCCATGATCTATACAATACCATCAGGCGTTAAGAAAATTGTAAAGACGAAAGAAAGAATATTATATGGAGTTAAGAACAATGAAAAGAAGTAAAGAAGACAACGTGGTGATCAAAGGTTAATTCTTTCTTTACGTATCAAATGAACCAGACTGTTTTCTTCTCTACTCTGTGGATTAAGAAAAGAAAAATAAAGAAAAACTCCATTTACTCTAATTTGGACATGAGAATGCAAACACGGAAGTAACTCGCATCATCATCATCATCATTACCATCACCATCATCATCATCAAATTCCTTTTATCTGTTTTCATAACGTTTGTCACAAAACTGAAGAAATTTTGACAGATTTTAATTCTGCAATGTTCTCACTTAGATGTGGAGACCAGAACCGCACAGCGTATTCCAAGTGTGGTCGTACTAAATTCTGTTTAAGGAGATGCTACTGTCTCTCCTTTGAAATCTGAAATTTCTGTTGATAAATCTTAGCAGTAGTTTGATAGAAATACTGACTACTGTAAGAGAGAGAGAGAGAGAGAGAGAGAGAGAGAGAGAGAGAGAGAGAGGAAGCTGTCGTCGCCTTCCGAACTTTTTGTTTTCACACATTATGTATTCTCAGGGGACGAAGAATATAAGAGGTTTAGGAGGAGAGAGAGAGAGAGAGTACTCAGAGTGGAAGAAAAGAAAGCGAGAGAGAGGGAGGAAGGAATTTAAGGTGGAAGTGGCTGGACTTTTGTGTTTCATTTGAAGGCGGAGAAAATTTGAGAAAGAGAGAGAGAGAGAGAGAGAGAGAGAGAGAGGAGGGAAGAAAAAGGAAGGAAGGAAGAAGGAGCGAAAGATAAAAGAGGAGGAGGAAGAGCAGGGGAAAGAGAATTGAGAAAGAGCAAGAAGATAAGAGGAAGAGGAAGGAGTAAGAGGAAGATAAAGGAGGGAAAAATAATAAGAAGGATCAGGGGAGTGCCTTTGTGTGGTGCCTCAAAGAGAAAGGGAGAAAGAAAATGGGAAACTGCATCAGAAACGGAAAACAAGGAGACATAGATAGATAAATAGACAGGGAGAGAGAGAGAGAGAGAGAGAGAGAGAGAGAGAGAGAGAGAATGTCAGGCTATATATGGTACCTCTCGTTGGAAAGGTGTCGTGGGTTAGTGGATATTCGTGGAACAATTAAATGTTATGCAAGACACACACACACACACACACACACACACACACACACACACACACACACACACACACACACACACACACACACACACACACACACACACACGCACGCACGCACGCACGCACGCACGCACGCACGCACACACACACACACACACACACACACACACACACACACACACACACACACACACACACACACACACACACACACACACACACACATGCATCACAGGAAACAAGGAATGGAAAGGGAGAGAGAAGAAGAAAATAAATCTATGAGTGACAATTCTGTTCTACCAAGGCGCTCTGGGGCACTTCAGTACCTTTCTGTCTCTGTCTCTGTCTCTCTGTCTCCCTGTCTCTGTCTGTCTGTCTGTCTGTCTCTCTCTCTCTCTCTCTCTCTCTCTCTCTCTCTCTCTCTCTCTCTCTCTCTCTCTCTCTCTCTCTCTCCTCTTTTCCCTCACGACCATAGTAACCTAATCCTCTTACAACACGCTACACCACCCTCCACTCTCCCTCTAATGGGATTCCAAGCTCACTCTCACCTCTCTTTTCTATATCAATCCACCCCATCACAGAGAGAGAGCAGGCTTTAGTTAAATTAGGGCAGGGCAATTTTCCGCTCACGTAGGAGTATCACAGTAGAGGATGTAGCTTAGTGAAGGTTACAGATGCGATTTGATACTTCTTTTTGGCGACCGATATGATTTGAGACTTTTTTCCAGATGCGATTTCGAACTCCTTTTTGTCCACAGATACGATTTCAAACTTTTTTCGCTACAGGTGAGATCTGAAACTTTTTGGCTACAGATGCGATTTTAAACTTCTTTTTAGCTACAGGTGAGATTTAAAACATCTTTGCCGCTGTCCCTAAGGAAGCTATTTCAGAGCTTAATAAGGTCTTGCTTTATCACCTGTTACACCTCATTATCACAGCACAGCTAGTCCTTCAACATTACAAGTAGAAAGGATCCCCAGGAGCGCCCGGCTGTAGTGACCATTTCCTGCGGTTCACAGGGCTTACATCCAGACGAGCCTGAGGTTGACAGAAGAGGGGAACGGAGAAGAAGTAGAAGAAGACGAGGAAGAAGAAGAAGAAGAAGAAGAGGAAGAACAACAACAATCGCAGTCATTATCGTTACTATCGTTACATATATTAGTATCATCCCATTTAAAGAATAAGACCTCAGTATACTTAGGTACATAGTAAGACTCCCAAAGCTTCAAGTTCCAAAGTAATATTCATCAACGTTTAGATTTATCCTACCTTTCAGTCACTAAACTCGTCACACTCAGAGCAAATGCAGATCGGGAGGCGAAAATTATAACCACTGAGGCACCGCGGCTCCGTAAGCAGGTGTAATCGGTACTACGTGTATAACGTGTTAATTCTAACCTGCCCAAGATCCCTAACTCCTTCCAGCTCAGATGATAGTTAGTTGGACAGGTGGGTAGATTTGGCTAGTAAACCAGAGAGACTCATGCCAAGCTCGTAACTAAGGCCCATCGAACTTCATGCAAACCACAACTTAGTATTCGTTTAGGTGCCCCAGTTATGTCAGATAAGAACAGACTGACTATAAAAGCTTTACTAGATGTTCCGCGCGCAAGGTGAAACTCACGAAATGGATGGTATATTTATTCTTGTTGCCTCCAGACTATATTATTCAGTCTGGTGGAGATTTTTTTTTTTTTCGGACCGGACAGATAAGATGCAAACTGAATTAATCCCTTCACTACGAGACGGGCTCCTGAGCTGAATAAAATCGTCTGACGTAAGGGTAGGAGATGAAGTAGAGGTCCCTGGGATGAAAGGGTGAAGGGGATGAACTGAGAGGAATAAATGGAAAAGTGTGTCTCTTGATCAGGTACTCTTAGGGGTTCTCTTTGCTCATATCATCTGGGGATGGGACCAAAACAGATGCCCTTGATATGTGTCTGTCTGTCTGTCTGTCTCTCGCTCTCTATTTCTCTCTCTCTCCATCTCTCTCTCTCTCTCTCTCTCTCTCTCTCTCTCTCTCTTTCCGCTGTGAGGAAGTGGAAAGATGTGGCGTATTTCTGCTGAGCGAGAACTTACCAATTTTGAGATCATTTTGCAGTCAACTCAGCTTTACTCTCTCTCTCTCACACACACACACACACACACACACACACACACACACACACACACACACACACACACACACACACACACACACACACACACACACACACACACACACACACACACACACACACACACACGTCCTCCTGCCAATTTTAACTGGAGGGTTTGGACTTTGGGGGTGGGGTGACCTTCTTGCTTTACTATTCTTATACTTCAGCATGTATAATTATATTTCGTAGTCATAGTCTACTTTGCAACGAGCAGCCTCGAAAGGGCCCTAAGATCAATTGCTGTTTGCATTCCTTTGTATACCCTTGAATGGTCCCCTGTTCATCCTCTCCCTAATGAACTACTCTGATTACTGGCACCTGAGCCGTAACTGTGCAGTCCCTGAGAGAGAGAGAGAGAGAGAGAGAGAGAGAGAGAGAGAGAGAGAGAGAGAGAGAGAGAGAGAGAGAGAGAGAGAGAGAGAGAGAGAGAGAGAGAGAGAGAGAGAGAGAGAGGGAGAGAGAGAGAGAATTTGCGGCGACGAGGGCAGGGAGATCCCCCTTGTACGCACACATACGCACACACATGCACATACAAGTAAATAGACATACGCAGATACATTTTGTCTCTCTCACACACACACACACACACACACACACACACACACATATCCTTCCCCCCCTCTCTCTCTCTCTCTCTCTCTCTCTCTCTCTCTCTCTCTCTCTCTCTCTCTCTCTCTCTCTCTCTCTCTCTCTCTCTCTCTCTCTCTCTCTCTCTCTCTCTCTCTCGCACCTGCAGTCAGTAGTTCCTTCACACACTCCTTTGACGGCGTGTCGGGGCTGCAAATGAGATACCCGTCCTTAAAATTAAAGTTTTGTCAGTTTCGGAGCTTCGTTTCATCAGCACTCACTTGGTTGTTGTTGTTGTTGCTGTTGTAGCAGCAGTAGTGGTGGCAGCAGGAGTAGCAGTAGCGTTATTATTATTATTATTAGTTGTTGTTGTTGTTGTTGTTACTCTTGTAGCTGCATCCTCGGGCTCATTTAAACGTGAACCTGGTGCTCTTGCGGCTACCACTCCTGCAGTCCACCAGTCTCCTTTCGACGGATAGATATGAAGTTGAGGGACATTTGCATATGACCAGATAGTTGAGCTACCTGGTTTTATCAGTGCCACCACATGAAGGCGTCCCTCTCCAGCACCAAAACCAACGTAGTAGAGACCGGACTGAATTACCCCTTGTCTTGCCGCTTCGCGACGATTTCTCTCAACACTGGGGAGATTTCCAGTATTGGAGGATTTGGTGAATGCTGCATCTAACCTCTCCAGTTTGAAAAGTCTCTCCAAAGCTGAATAAAATCGTCTGAGGGTAGAAATATTATACTTTTTATATATTTAACTTGGCCTAAAATTGCCACCTCCTTGTCTTAAATGTTGAGCTGTAGCAAGAGATAAATACTTGATTAAGGTGCTAGTCACGAAGAAGTGCAATGGAATGGGTGCTGAGCAGTAGCATTTTCTATTTCTGCCAATGAGCTACGTGAAATGACCTACGAAAGGACGGAAATTTGGGCCAAGGTAAGGTGAAATGACTATAGAATATGAAAACGTGAGTCGTGGGAGCTATGGGGTTAACTGCATGAGGCGGTGTGGAATTGGGGGCATTTTATGGGAAGGTGGAAATGAGCTGCGTCAATTCAATTAGGGGTAAAGTTGGCCAGACTGGATGAAGGGACGGACGATGCGGTCATTATCTCAGTGTGAATACCCCCATCCCCCTCTCTTTCACACACACACACACACACACACACACACACACACACACACACACACACACACACACACACACACACACACACACACACACACACTGGCTGTCTGTGTGGCTAGCTAACTGGCTGTCCATTCTCTGTCTGTCTGTCTGTCTCTCTCTCTCTCTCTCTCTCTCTCTCTCTCTCTCTCTCTCTCACTCACCGGTAATACCTGCCATTAAAAGGTTATGGTGGGGGTAAAGGGAGGTAAGGGGAGTGCCGAAAGTGGAATGGGGGTTGGGGTAAGGGGGAAAGGTGGGAAGGTGAGTTGGGGAAAGAAATGAGAAAGGAAATTGGGTTGAGGAGGAAAGAGAGAGAGAGAGAGAGTGAGAGAGAGAGAAGCCTCCTACCTTATCTCAACTTCATTCTTCCTCTTCCCCTCTCTTTCCAGATAGTCCATTCCCATAAATTCTCTTATAGTTACGCTCTCACTCTTGCACTTTCATATATAATCTCTTACTCAAACTCTCCATTTAATTCTTGGTCTTCTTCTCCATCTTCTTCCAACCACCTCACTCACATACACACTTCCTCTATCAGTTTCTCACTCTTTCATGAACCCTGCAGTTTTGTTTTAGTCTCCCTATCGTGCTCCCAGCCACCTCACCCATATATACTTTCTCACTCAACCTCTCACTTTCCATCCTTCTAACCACCTCATTCTCATACACTCCTACTCAACCTATCACTCTTCATCCTTCCAACCACCTTACCCACATACACTCTCTCTCTCAGTCTCTCAGGGGTACAGTGGCTCAGTGGTAGAGCATCAAGCTCGTAATCGGGGGATTGCTAGTTCGAGCCTTGCCTGAGACTGCCGTGCCGGAAGTGGTAGCGCGCTCCTGTAACCTAGCGGGGCTATATGGTCCAATACAGGGTCTAGCTCGGGGGAACGCCATTTCATTCAGTCTCTCACTCTCCGTCCTTCCAACCATCTCACCCTCATGCACATTCACTAAACCCCTCACTCTCCATCCTTCCTACTACCTCACACTCATACACACTTAGCCTTTCACTTTCCATCCTTCCAACCACGTCACCCTCACACACTCCTTCACTCAGCCTCTCACTCTCCATCCTTCCAGCCACCTCACCCTCACACACCCCCTCACTCAGTCGCTCACTCTCCACGCGATCTAAACCTCCTCCAGTCATCCCTCCGTATTTTTGCTTCTCCATCAGCCTCCGCAGTTTCACATTCACGGATGCCTGCGGTTCCCTCCCCTTAAATTCCCTGGTGTTTGACTGCCCACTGAGGAAGATGCAGGGGAAGGGACCGCTATTAACCGAACAAGGGGTGCAGTGAAGACTGCTTGTGTGTGTGTGTGTGTGTGTGTGTGTGTGTGTGTGTGTGTGTGTGTGTGTGTGTGTAATTCACCGGGTCGGTCAGGATCACTTGATGGTCGTGATGGTCAGCTTTTACCCTCCCGGAAGGGAGCTGAGGGCTCATATAGTCCGATCTAAGGGCAAGGCTGTGACCTTCACACACGCACACATCCGTCCCCTTGCTCAAGGGGGACAGTAACCACCCACTTCGTCAGTGAAACTATTCGCAACCTGAGCGAGGCGCGAACTCCCGTCCACCAGTTGGCAAGCGGGAACGTTACCACTGCACCAGCGAGTGTGTGTGTGTGTGTGTGTGTGTGTGTGTGTGTGTGTGTGTGTGTGTGTGTGTGTGTGTGTATGTGTGTTTGTTTATTTGTGTGTCTGTGTGTTTGTGTTTGTTTGTGTGTGTGTATGTATCTGTGTATGTATTTATCTATATAGGTATGTATGTCAACAAAATATCTCAAGAACGGCTGACCTGATCTCGACCAAACTTGTCGTATACATCGTGACTTGGGAGGAGGAAGAGTGATATGATTTTGGTGCAGTTAGGTCAAAGATCGAAGTCACAGGTCAAGGATGAAGTTCTGGCTCAATATCGACATATTTTCTGAGCTCCTTTGATCTAGTCTCTCTCTCTCTCTCTCTCTCTCTCTCTCTCTCTCTCTCTCTCTCTCTCTCTCTCTCTCTCTCAGCGTATGGCGATATTGGAAGGATTTACAGTATATGTAACACTGAAGAGGACGGTAAGGTGTAATAATCAAACTAAATCTCTTAGGAAAAGGTGTTAGGGAGCATCCTTAACCGACGAGAATACAATCTTGTTATAGTGATAGGAGGAAGCACTCTCGGTTTTCCTCTTCAGTATATATAGACTTTTTTCCCTCTGATAATGCTAGATTATTATAATGTGATGACGTCTGTACTCTGCTCATTTTAACTAGGCATAAAATCAACATCTCTCCATCTTGAAAGCTATACCAAGAGATGAACAATAGAATAACAACGCTAGTCACAAAGAAGTGCAATGGAGAAGGATGTCGAGCCACAGGACTGTCGTATCATGACTATAAACCAAGGGAAATGGACTACAAAATGACTGAAATCGCCTCCAAGATGAATGAGTAAATTCAACTTTATATTCTCCCTGCAGCCACCAGATATATAATTGTTAGACAGCGTGGGTTTTCGACTTGGTTCCTCTAATACACATCTGAAATACCGCGGACGCCAAAACAGTGAGGCCTGGCTCATGTGTTTGTTAATGAACTGGTGCGGGAGTGAGAATGCTGCGGAATTTAAGTGTGTGTGTGTGTGTGTGTGTGTGTGTGTGTGTGTGTGTGTGTGTGTGTGTGTGTGTGTGTGTGTGTAGGCTACGTCCTGCTGGAGTTGTAACTTACACAAATGTCGATCTTAAAGACAAGGTGAACTTACAACGGAATAGAGACCAAGGTAGCGTACCATTCCCCCCCCTCCTCTCTCTCTCTCTCTCTTCATTCATTCTCAGTTTCTGTCGTTTTTTCCTTTTTCCTTTAATTGTTCTTGTATGTTCTTTCTTTCTTCCTCTTTCTCTCGTTTCACTTAATCCAGTAAGAGTGTTGATAGTAATGATATTGATGATGATGATGATGATGATTATAAAAATAGTCGTCAAGGTAAGGCTGATAATGATGATAAAATAATGATAATATTAATGACTGCAGGTTTACATCCAAGGGGTAGTTGGGGTTTATTGCTCACGTAATGCCAGTCAGGGATGAGTGAGGCTGGTCACTCTCATCTTAAATGTCAGGATCACCTTGCTTAGCCCCGGGCTCCTATTCTCCTCGTGGGGAAACACTGTATTAGATGATAAAAAAATGAATGTAAGGGTCACGATGATGTTGATGATAATAATAATACTGCCACGACTACTGCTATTACTATTACTGTTCTACTGCTACTACTACGGCTACTACTACCACCACCACTAACGCTATCAATACTAATACCAGTAAAGATAATTTTACTACTATTACCATTACTACAACTACTAGTACTGCTACTACTATTGCTACTACTACTACTATCTTCTCATAGTTAAAACGAAGAAAAAAATACCAACACACAGTTCCGGTTCGTTTGCCTGATTCAACTACACATGCCATGTTTAATTTTAACCTTTTTATCGGCATAAGAGGGGTACGGGTGAGGTGGAGAGAGGGCGGCTTGATCTTGAACGACAGAACGACCTGAAGGAAGTTCGTCTAAGAGAGAGAGAGGGGGGGGGAGGGGAGAGCGGACACACTGCCACGACCAGCTTAAAATGTTCCCCACAGCTGGATTCGAACCCGGACTCAGGAAACTGCAGATCGGGAGGCGAGCACTATAACCACTGAAACACCATCCTCCATAGCCCAGTAAAAAAACAAAAGCTATTTCTTACATTTTTCTTCGTCCGTAAAAGTAATATGCAACATTTTCTGTCAGATTTGTCTTTTATATAGTCACACACACACACACACACACACACACACACACACACACACACACACACACACACACACACACACACACACACACACACACACACACAGCTCTCGATTGCATAGCGAAAGTCTTGGAAGTAAGATTGACTGACATTTCTTGCATATTTCATCGCTAGTAAAAATGAAATCCAACATAAGACTCTCTCTCTCTCTCTCTCCGTTCTCCGCTTAACTTATTTTGCCGTGTGTGTGTGTGTGTGTGTGTGTGTGTGTGTGTGTGTGTGTGTGTGTGTGTGTGATATTCTTTTTTTTTTACCTGATATATTTTTCTGTGATCACCCCATTCATAGGTGAAAAAAGAGACGGGGTTGATGATGATGATGATTTTTATTCTGTGTTGGCTCAGTTGTTCAGCTCCTGTTCTTTTGATCTTCCTTTTCTCGTTCTTCCTCTCATTTCTCTTTCACGTTATTTCGAGTCAAAAAATGAAAGAAAGAAAAAAAGAAAGAAGAAAGGAAATTGGCTGTTATCTGAAACCTGTTTTTCATAAGTAAAGTTGGTGTCTCTTTTCTTTCTCTTTTCACGCGTATGACTTCATCTTGCATTTTTATTTCACCTGATGTCGATTTAAAACAGCGCTTTCGAATTCAGAGCGATAAAAAAAAAAAAATAGACTTCCTTACCTGTGTCTTCGTTAATAAATAAATAAACAAATAAATAAATAAATACACAAATAAATACATAAAAATAATATACAGCTTCTTACATTCCTCTTTCATGTGATGTTGATTTTAAAAAGCTCGCTCGAATGCAAAGCGAATGTTCCCCTTTGTTGACATTTTGAAGGCCGTCATAAAACTGCTTTACATGGTCGTATTTGGCTTGGCGGAGAGAGAGAGAGAGAGAGAGAGAGAGAGAGAGAGAGAGAGAGGTCACACAATTTCGAGATGGTGTGTAAAGGAGCATTTTACCAGGACTGTACTTCTCTCTCTCTCTCTCTCTCTCTCTCTCTCTCTCTCTCTCTCTCTCTCTCTCTCTCTCTCACGCCGAAACTATTTATACGGTGGAGCTATTCTCATGGCGGTACTGTCTGTTTGTCTATTACTGTCTCAGTTCTTTCTTCCTTTTGCTATTTTATGTTTAGTCTTTTCTTCTTGCTACTCTGTCTGTCTGTCTGTCTGTCTGTCTGTCTGTCTGTCTCTCTCTCTCTCTCTCTCTCTCTCTCTCTCTCTCTCTCTCCTCAGTAACATCATCTTCATCGCCTCTGACGTTCCCCAGCTTCTCTGGTCTCGAGAGACGAAGAAGGGGAGGACCGGAACCGATGTAAGGGGTGGCCAGCTGTCTAGAGTAATTTTGGAGATGTGTGTGTGTGTGTGTGTGTGTGTGTGTGTGTGTGTGTGTGTGTGTGTGTGTGTGTGTGTGTGTGTACTAAATCTAAGAGGGAAGGGAAAAGAGGGAAACAAGGGGGGGGGAGAGGGATTGAGAAGATTAGGTAATGAATGAAGGAGGAAGGGGAAAAGAAGACGGATGGATGTGTGTGTGTGTGTGTGTGTGAGAGAGAGAGAGAGAGAGAGAGAGAGAGAGAGAGAGAGAAAAAGAGAGAGATAGAGAGAACTTTTCGAACTGGAGGAGTTTGATATAGCCTTAATTAACCCCTCGATTACCTGAGGTCTGTTCCAAGGTGAGTTAATTCTTCTGAAGGTAGCAAGAATACACTAAAGAAATTCGTCATCGGGACTAGTTAAAGTGTTCTAGTAGTGGTAGTACCGGCAATAAAAGTTGTAGTAGTTGTAGTAGTAATAGTAGTATGAGTTAGTGGTACTAGTAAAATAGTAGAAGCAGTAGCAGTAGTAGTAACAGACGTGAACCCGGGTAGGAGGGGACTGAGAGACGTTTGCATAACAGGGGAGCTCCACCGCCCGGTCATATTGGTGCCACCACGTGAAGGCATCCAGCTGAAAAAAAAAAAAAAAAAATCCTGCAGGGGAAGAAATTAATACGCTCAACCAGACGAGAAGACAAATGAGGAAAGTAATATAATAAGGACGAAGGGAAGGGAGAAAGTGAATCACTGTTTTTATGGACAAGTTTAATCAGTTTATCTTGAAACGTCATATATAATGGCAAACGAGAACTGCAGTCAGAGGGGAAGTGGGTGGTGGTGGAGTGGATGGAGTAATGGGCTGCTGGCCGAAAGGACGCGAGATCATCTTCATCATTTTTGCTACTGTTTTTATTATCATCATCACTATTATCATTGACCTTATCACTGTCATCATCATCATCATCACCACCATCATTTTCATCATCATTACTGTTATCATAATCATTATCCTCATCATCATCTACATAATAATAATAATAATGATAATAAGAGCAGCAACAGCAACCATATTCCGTCTCATAATAATCATGGCTGACAAAATTTTAATATATCACCTCAATATAATTCGCAAATGCATGTTCTGACCTCCTTATTACCCTGAGCTTCTTTACGTCCTTCCTTCCTTCCCTTCCTCTCCTGTTCCTCCTTCCATTTATTCTTCTTCAGTTCGTTCCTTCCTCTTCTCTTTCTTTCATCTTCCTTCTTTCCCTTCTCTTTTACTTACTTCTTCCTTTTCCTTCCTTCCTCATCCTTTTCCCTTTCTCCTCTCTTTCCCTTCCTATCCTTCAGTTTCCATTTCTTACTTTCCCTTCCCACTACTTCCCTCTTTCCCTCGCACCATTCCCCTTTCATTCTCCCCTCCCTTCCCTTCCCTACCCATCATTTCATCTTCATCCCCTAATCCCCTTCACTTCCCTTCCTTCCTTTCTTTCCTTACTTTCGCATCCTTTCCCTTTCGTTAACCTGTCTTTCCTGTTGCATTCTCTTCCCCTTCGCTTTTCTTCTCTTCCATTCTCTTTCCTTTCCATTCATTCCCCTCTTTTCAGTCTCCTTCCTTCCTCCTGCCCTCCCCTTCTCCTTTCTTTTCCTTTTCCCCTTCTTCCTTTCCCTTCCCTTCTTTTCTTTTCCTTCCCTTCCCTTCCCTTCCCTTCCCTTCCCTTCCCTTCCCTTCCCTTCCTTCTCTTACCTTCCTCTCCTCCTCTCCCTTCCTCTCCTTTCTTCCCTTATCTGCAGGTTGACACTCTTAATCGTGTTATCTTCCTGAATATTCTATCTCATTCTGAGGTATAATCAGTCTTTGTGTGTGTGTGTGTGTGTGTTTTCTCTCTCTCCCTCTCTCTCTCCCCCCTTCTTCCTCTTCCTTTCTCCCCGCCGCCTCTCTGTAACATCGCCTCTCACATAATTCGCCCCACCAATGGAAATACTTCGACAGGCCTGAGCTACACTTCACTTTGCCTTTAATCATGACCCTCCAGATAAAGGATTGTGGGCGAGTGAGGAGCACAGGAGATGAGAATTGGAGGAGATGAGGCTGGAAGGGAGGGAGGGCGTGAGGGAAATGATGATGGGAGGAGGAAAGGAGAGAAGACGAAAACTGGTAGATGAGAGAGAGGAAAGAGGAAAAAAATGAAACAGGAGAGACGATGAGCAGAGATGAGAACTGAGGAGATGATCCTGGAAGGGAGAGACGGGGTGAAGGAAATGATGATAGGTGGAGGAAAGGAGAGAAGATGAGATTTGATGAAGAAAAGAGAAGTAGATAAGAAGTATAGCCTAAAAGAGGACGAGGATGAAAGGAGATGAGAAAAGGGAGATAGAAATTTGGAAGGAAGGAAAGAGAAACGAGAGGAGAGAAGGTGAGAGTGGGAGAGGAATGAGGAGTAGGAAAGAAGGAAGGATGGAAGGAAGAAATAAGAAGTAAGGAGAGGAAGACAGGACAAAGGAAAGGTTTCGTTTAAAAGAAAATGAGAAAAAAAAAAAAAACAGGAGGGGAAAGAAGAGAAGATGGGAGGTGAATAAAGGAGAGGAGAGGAGAAAAGAGGAGAGGAGAGGAAAAGAGAGGCGAGGAGAGGAGAGAAGGGGAAAAAAGAAGACAGTATGTTCGAAGGAGGGACTAATATTAATTTCGAACAGTGTAATTAGGAGGAGAAGAGAACTGCGAGAGATGTGAGAGGAGGGAGGAAAGGAGAGATTTGAAAGTGACGAGGGGAAGGAGAAAGAGAGGAGAGGAGAGGAAAGATAAGGATTACGGGAATAAAGGGAAGGATGAAGGGAGAGTGAATGTGAGAGGGGGAAGAAATAATGAAAGGATATGATAACTAGGAGAGACATTAGAGGTGGGCGGGAAGGAAGGAAGGAAGGGAGGGGATTTAGGAAATGTTGAGAATGAGAGGAAGATATGACAGGATGGGAGAGTGACGAGAGAGAGAGAGAGAGAGAGAGAGAGAGAGAGAGAGAGAGAGGAAAGTAGATTAGAATAAAGGAAAGGGAGGAAGTGACGGAAGGGGAAGAAGAATGACAGGAGAGGAGAAGTGAGAGAAAAATGAAGAGTCGGAAGGAAAGAAGGGAGGGAAGTGGAAAATGTTAAGGTATAAGGAGAGGATCTGAAAGGAGTGTGAAGGGAGGGAAGAGGAGATGGAAGCTTTGTAGCAAAAGGAAAGGCGAGTTATGAGGATGATTTGTTATGGACGTTATGAGAAGGGCGACAGGGAGGATGGAGGAAAAAGGAGAGAGAAGAGGAAAAAATGGAGTTGAAGAAAGTAGCAGGTGATAAAAAGGGAGAAAGAACAGGAAGAAATAAGATGAAGAGGAGGACAAGGAGGGTGGAGGAAAGGGGAGAAGGAAGAGGAAGAAAATGGAGATGAGGAAAGGAAGGTGAGGAAAAGGGAGAAAGAAGAGAGAGAACTGGAATGAGGTAGACATAAAAGTGATTAGAAGGAGGACAAGGAGGATGGAGGAAAAGGGGAGAAAGAAGAGAAAGAGATGGAGAGGAGGAAGAAAAGAGATGATACATTAAGCGAAAAATAAAGTACACACGAGAAGAAATGTGAATACTTGGAAAGAGGAAAGAAGACGAAGAAAAAGAAGAAGAAGAGGAGGAAGAAGAAGAAGAAGAAGTCTGGGGGATGGAGAAGAGGTAGAAAATAAACATATGTGAAGGAGAACGAGAAGGAGGGATAGAAGGACAGGGAAGTGGGGAGAAAGAAGGATTTAATGTACAAAGGAAGAGGCAAGAGGCTTCGAGAATGGAGAAGAGGAAGAAATAAGGTAATGTGGTAGAGGAAGCAGAGAGAGAGAGAGAAGCATGAGGAACGGAGAAGAAGTAGACAAGAAAGTAACAAACTAGAAGAAGCAAAAGTAAGAAGGCGAGTAGGCTAAGGAAGCAGGGGATAAGACAAGAGCAAGGAGGCTTTGGCAATGGAGTAGAGGAAAAAAAAAGTGCAATAAAAAAAGAAAAGTATATATAGGACAGGAAATGAAGATATAAATATCAAGAGGTGAAATCGTGTGAAGAATTTTAATTTTAATCTTTCCACGACGAAAGGTTTTTCCTAAGCTGATTAAAATAATCTGTGCAGTTGTTTATTATTATTATTATTATTATTATTATTATTATTATTATTATTACTATTATTATCATCATTCAGACTTCTTTTCCCATTTGAGAATAAAGTAAAGAACTGCATTATGTAAAGGGATGACAATTAATAACCTGGAGAGAGAATTTTTACCTTTGTAGACAAATAAAAAAAAAGCTACTTTGGATGAGGAGGGAAAAGGCCTTAAAACTTAGATCAGTTTTATTTTTATCTTGACAATGAGCTTGTAGACGAAGGTTGGTATGCAAATTAAAGTACAGTACCATCCTTGAAACATCACATGAATGGAAAGTTGGGAAGTAAAGAGTTAAATTCTGACTCATCCATCTGGTTCAATAAGACTTGCCCGCTGAGAAAGGTCTGTGTAATCTGTGTAGCACTCTCTCTCTCTCTCTCTCTCTCCCATTCCTCCACTTCACCCTTGCAATTAGGTAATGTAAAACGGGCTTATTAGGGCAGACTGCAGTTAATTTTGCTGATTTGCTAAAGATGTCTTGCAATGAACTCTCTTTCCCCTTCTCTTCACTCCTTCACTTTCACTCTTTTCGTGCTTTGTCTTCTTTCACTCCATCTTTGACTGTCTCTCTATCTGTCTGTCTGTCTCTTTACACACACACACACACACACACACACACACACACACACACACACACACACACACACACACACACACACACACACACACACACACTGGAACGAAAGAGGTCCAAAAAAAAAAAGCTTCGAATGTCCCCAAGAATGTGTCCTTATATAAACCATACAGATATTTCATACTCCAGCCCCACACTACCCCGAATATCTAGATGGTTCATATATCGCGGTATTTACACGAGCAGGCCATATATCCCAGCTGGACGTCCTTTAGAAAAAAAAAAGAAAACGAAGAAAAAAGAGAAGAAAAGAAAGAAAGATGGATAGATAAAAGTTTGTCGTCTGTGTGATCTGTATTGTCGTCATTTGCCTTTTTTTTTTTTTTTTTTTAATGTGTAGTGCTTTCTGGTGTATTCTTTTTATGTTTTCTTTTTTTGTATTTGTATTGTGTTGGTCTTTGTCGTCTGTCTAAACTGTGTAGTACTTTTCCGTTTGCTCCTCGTCGTCTGTATGAATCGTTATGTCAAGTCTACATCATGAATATCGAGATCAGTCGTCATTATTTGTTTCTTTATTTATTCATTCATTCATTTATTTACCTTTTTTTTTTTTTTTTTTTTTTTTTTTTTTTTTTTTGCCTTAACACAGCAAAGATCAAAGCCTCACTCATCTGTCTGATTTGAATAGACCAATCATTCAATCGTAAACAAAATCTCTATATTACTTTGATCCTGAATATATAGTTGGCATGCGTACGCCCCCGTGCATAAGAGTATTACACAAGCAAGTAATATTTTGGGCCTGGATGTGGCACAAAAAAAAAAAAAAAAATGGTCAGCTTGGGTGGACTCTGAATGTTAAAAGAGTAGAGATGTCGGGAGTTCCTTGGAGATATAGATAGATAGATAGATACTTTTATGTATTTATATATGCATGGAAGAGTATACAGTATACGGTATTTATGTATCTGTCTATCTATCTGTTACGTAGGAGTTGCCAGAGAGCCTGCTAAGCCCACGAGACAGGGATGTAGGACGTTCACATGTGCGTCGCTCCATTCCCTCTGCCTCGCCTCTAATTAGCCAAACTTGGCGGGAAGCTTTCAGAAATAAGCCAGTGTTTTTTTTCATCAGCACCTAAACTTATCCTCGTAGAAAGTTGGGTTAGCCTATTTTTTTTTCTTACAGGGAGGACTTGATCATTACTCACAGGCGTCCTTTCTTCAGTAGCCAGTCATTAGTCAAGGAGCTTCACCCTTCCTTCCTCGCTGCTTCTACTCGTATTATTTGTTACATGTGTGGGTCCTGGAGAAAGACGCCTTCCTGTAGTGGCATCGATATAATCAGGTGATTCCTCTGCCTGGTGCTGGAGCCTTCCCGTGGTGGCACCCATGTAAATAGGTAACTCTCTCCCCTGCCTACTGTTGGAGAGAGACGTCTTCTTGTGGTGGTACAGATATATCCAGGCGACTCTGCCTGCTTACACAAACGTCCCTCAACTCCCTCCCTGTCCCTCTAAAGGAGATTGATGGACTGCAGGAAAAGGGCAGCTTAAGCCTGCAGTCCACTGGGTGCACGTTCCGATCAGCCTGGATCACAACAATAATAACAAGAACGGTCAAGGAGCCTCCCCTTCTTAATTCGTTGCTTCTATTTATTATTTGTGTGGGAAAAGAGTGGTGGACGAGGTTATAATCTATCTGTCTGTCTATATATCTATCTATCTGTCTGTTTGACTGTCTATCTGTCTGTCAGTCTATCTATCTATATTTATCCCGGAAGGAGTGGCCACAAATGAATCGCCTCAATGTCCCCTTGTCCTCCACCGTCAGTCTGTCCTTCCTCCAACTTACCCCCCCTCCTTCCTCTCTCTCATATACCTCTTGGAAAATTGTAGGAACGGACTTAAAAAATATAAAACTAGATTCTTTTAATGAGCCTGTTTGATTAATGGTTCTTTCCTGTCTGGGTACGCGATGGATCTCAATAAATAAAAATCTTGCAGCTTCGTCCTTTTTTGTATTCTGCCTGTCACGGAACAATTATATTTAGCTGAAGAGAAGTGCCTCGGGGTGAAGGAGTTAAATTATTACCGACAGACGCATTTATATCAAGTGCCTGGTGGCCTAGTGGGTTGAGGCGCTCTGACTTGATGAAGCTTGTAAGAAGTTTCCATCTGAGGGGTGGCTGGAGTTTCTCGCTCACATAATAATGGGGTTGGTGAGGCTAGTTACCTTTGCCCTCAGTGTCGGGACTAGATAGCAAAGCCCCGGGACCCTACGCGCCTGTATATAGGGACTGAATGATTGGGATGATGATGATGATGATGATGATGACCTGGAGCATGCACTTTATTATGTAGGGGAGAGAGAGAGAGAGAGAGAGAGAGTCAGGTGAGTATTTTGTCCATGCGATTTTTTTTTTTTTTTTTTTTTTTTTTTTTTTTTTAGTATGATGCAGGTAGGCTAAGTGTGGGTGTTTATGCCTGTGAGGTGAGGTTAGGATTCCGATGGCTTGAACAGTGAGTCAGTGAGAATGTAGCCTGTTCTGTTTGGCAGGCTTTTACTAGTTCTCCTCGTTTTTTTTTTTTTCCCTTGATTCTCGACCATATTTTATCATCGTTAGCTGAGAAAAAAGGTTCGGATGCTGCTGCTGCCGCTGATGATGATGATGATGATTATTATTATTATTATTATTTTTAATATTATTATGATTATTTGGCAGAGTAGTAGTAGTAACAGTAGCATCAGCATCAGTAGAAGCAGCAGGATATCAAGTTTCGATTATGACATTGCATTGCTTGTTTATACAATAAAAATGTTTGTCTACACGATAGCAAAAATAAATACATAAATAAATAAGAGTGTTGCATAAGCCATACAAAATAGTGCAGTACTCATACAATCATAGGCTGTGCAAACATAAAACAGCATGGCAGCTTTTAATAAATACTTGTATACATATAACATTTCAAACGGTACTCTGATATTGCTGGTGTGTATAATATTTTACCGCTACGTGCTGTATCTATAACACTACATGATATATTCTGTTATTTTGATATATATGTAATCGTTGTCATTGATATATAGTGCTAAAATATCACGCCAGTGGAATAAGAAACGTCACTTCATTGACTGACGAAGATTGTTTTGATCCCGTTCTGACTGAGAGCTCACTTCTAAATCACACACACACACACACACACACACACACACATTGCAAGGGAGAGCGTGTTAAGCTATAAAGATTGATATATCACTGAGGAAATTAGTGTGTAACATGCAAAATTAATAACTGAAATGAAGCTAGGGTATCATATAAATATATATACGTACTGGTGTTATAGACAGAGCTGGAACGTGTCGCATACATGTTAGGCCTGTCTGCGAAAACGATTGTGCTACTACCGGTACTCTTCTCGCTGTCGTGGCTGTAGTTGTTATTATCACGTTCGCAATTGTAGTTGTTATTATCACTGTCAGTATTGTAGTCCCGTTCGTAGAAACCTGCAAAGGTTAGATATAGCCTACAGTAACACCTTTGCTCTGCAATGGCCGAACTGTACTTTAGTGAATACAAAATGGAATATCACTTCTCTTCCACGAAATTATAAGTTTTTAGACTATCGAATGTCTAGTCCATTAATTTCAAGCTTATTAGAATATCCCTTCCCTAAAGTGATTTTAAAACTTTCCAGAATATCCACGTCTCTACTATGAATTCAAGACTTACTAGAATATACCTTTCCCTCTTATTTTTTATGACTTTCTAGCATATCCCTCTTTGTACTATGGACCCACTTAGGTGTTTAGTCAGGGTAACATCAGATGAATTTGTTACGGAGAGAAAATTCCCGGGAGTAAAGGGGTTAAAGCCGAGATGCCGAGCTGGCCAGGTGTGTTGGGGAGAGGGGAGGGAGAGAGTGGGAGGGGAGGGGGGAGAGGGAGGGGAAGAAGAGAGAGAGGGACGTGGAGAGGGAGTCGGTCCAAGGAAAACTAATGGAGGAGAGAGGAGAGATAAGGAGCAGTTGGGTGGAGGAGGGGAGAGGGAGGTAGGAGGAGGAGAGGAGAGAGGGAAGAAGGGGGTAGAGAGGTAAGGAGAGAGGCGTAATGGGGAAAATTAATGGAAGGAGGAGATGGAGGGGAGTGGGAGGTACTGTAGGAACAGGGAAGAGAGGGGGCATGGGGAATGGAGTTGGATTGGAGAGGAGGTAGGGACACAAGCGAAGGGGAGGGGCACTGTGACATAGAGGATGAAACCAGTGGTGATAGGGGGAGGGGAGGTGTGGAGGGAGAGGCAGAAGAGAATAAGGTAGGGAGGAGGGGAGGGCGGAATGAGGAAAATGAATGGAGGGGATGAGGTTGAAGTGGATGAGGGGAGGACTGGAGGCAGGGAGGGGGAGAATGAGACAGAGATGGGAGAGGATGAGGCAGCAAAAGATGAGGAAAGGCAGGATAGGGGACGAGACACTGGGAGGGAGGTGAAGGAGGTAGGGAGGGAGGGGAGAGGGGTGCGTGAGAGAGAGGAGTAAAGGGGGAATGGGGAGTAGGGCAGAGGGGGGAGGAAGGGGGCGGACTGAAGAAACCAGGCTGTGGGGGGTGGGGGTTAAACACTACCAGGCTCCTATGACTCACTCTCAGCTGAATAAAATCGTCTGACGAATAGAAAACTAGAGTTGCCTTGACCATGAGATTAAAACGTGAGCAAATAAAAAAATATATAAAAAAACGCCATCATTTTTACTTTGATACTGAATTAATTTATCGACTCTTCCTATAGTCAGTTTGTTTTCATCTGACAGAACAAGATCACTCCTTTAGTTTATATATACAAAAATCGTGGGTGTATGAAATTCGATAAACCTTAGTTATGAGTTAGGAATGAGTCTCTTTGGTTACTAGTCAAACTAACCCTCCACTCTGACTACACGACCTCCAACTGAGCCAAATGGGGTTAGGGATCTTGCCGGGTTAGAATAAACGCTGTATAATTAATTTATTCTATTATTAATGAATGTCTGGATCTAATATTGACAAGGATAAATATCAAAGGGAAAGTCCTGCTTTATGAAGACCAAGGAAGCGAGGTGATATATCAGAGAGAGAGAGAGAGAGAGAGAGAGAGAGAGGGGGGGGGGAAATGAAATTACCACGTGGGCTGAATAACAAGCACAACAAAGCCTAATTAACCATATCAACCATGGCTTCTGGATAAAAAAATATATATATTTTTGTCGTGGTAGATTTTAGCGGGAACATATTTATTCTGGACAGCGTCAATAAGAAATGGATAGATGAATCCTGGCGTTGTGTAACTGCAATTAGCTTAGCGTTCCCTAATTATGTTTTCCTGTAAATGTTTGGTTGTGACGGTCAAAATTTCGTTTACATGGCCTCGAAATTGTTTGAACCTAAAGACTTGCTTTATTAATAACTCGGCCAAATGCCTCGTAACTATCTCGATACTGTGACAAAAACCAGATACGCTTGTCTGTCTATTTATCGTTCTATTAGTTTACCTATCTGCCTGTATGTCTATCTATCTAAAAACATTTCACTGTCTCGATACTGTCAGAGCCTAATGAGACGATGAACCACTGCTAAATTGCACTCCACTGGGTTCATGTTCATATGAGCCTGGGGCCATAACAACAATAATAACAATAACAGCAAGAACAACAACAACACTTCAGTGATGTATGCTTTGTTTTGTTCTTGCTAGCTCAAGACGCTTTTATTTAGATTAGACTTTTATCTATTGTCTGGTAAAGGAATCTCCTAAATAATAATAATAATAATAATGATAATACACCACCACTACCACCTGCAACAACAACAGCAACAACAATGATGATGATGATGTGCGTAGGGACGATATTCTATTGTGAATATCAAGGGCATTGTCGTATTAGGATCCCAGTCTCACACAAAAAAAAAAAAACTCCCGGAAGTTACTCATTGGATTTAATTTGGTCTAATCTGTATAATTACCTGCGGATTATTTCATTTTTTCAGACTCGTATGATGTTCAAACAGGACAGCACGCCGTGATAACGAGGCCATCCCGAAGCTAAACTCTGATTCTATTCCAGATGAAAATTTGTCCCTTGAACATCCCAAAGCACTATGCTGTAACTTTAACTATTTCCTACCTATTTAATCAAGAACTAAAACAAAAAATATAACAGCATTTTTGCGAGACAGGTGTTATGCGCATGACTTTTTAAAAAATAAGACCAGACTGTTATTTTACCTGATATCACTTAATGTCTGTGCATTCACACAACAGATATTATCGTGCAATACATCACACAACTCGAATGGAAAGGAGACGTCTTCTCACAGTGTTGCCAGATCTCCCGAAATATCGGTAGATCTACTGAAATTCTGATGAATCTGCAGAAATCAAGAAACTTTTATGGATTTTGCCATTATCTTCCGAAATTTCGATCAGTGCTCCAGAATATCTACAGAAATTTGCTGAATGGTAGTTAAAATCCACAGAAGTTGAGTGTCTGAAAGAGAGAGAATTCCCCTTTGCTGATGCTACTCATCAAAATTTCGAGGTAATGGATCCCCTTCTTATAAGAAGATCAGTAGTATCAGTTGCTCCATTAATGACCTCATTTCGCTCACTTGTTACCTCTCAGACTGCACCAAATATAGACAGCATGAAGGCTGCTCAGAAACAATGATGTACTGAGCGGTGATATCCGCACAGCTCTGTTTTGGATATGTGTGTGACGCAAAAAAAGGAGAAACAGCCTATATGTATCCACACCTGTCTGACTTCATGCTAAATTTGCTGTTTGCCTCGAGGGCAACAGCTGAAAGACTACTTTCCTATAAATATATATAAACCGCATGAAAAAAATGAGAAATAGGGTGTCATCTCAGACTTTGTGTGGAATGCTGCACATTAAAAGGCTTCTTTAATGTGATAGTTGTCATAATTTTAAATTAACAAAGAAATAAGGAAAAGAATGGCTAGTGCCATGTGTAAGAAAAAAAAAAAATTGGTCAAAATGTTGTTGATGGTTCTGATGATCATCGCATGGGGGGTGATGGTGAAGAGAATGATTAAAATTTTGGTACATCTTTGCACTTTTAAAGGTAATATAGTTATTTGAATTCATGACTGATAGGGTAATTTTCATGGTACTATTTTATTTAATCTACCAATTATTGCAAGTGCCATAAAATTTTATTTAAAAAATTATTAACATTCATTTCTTCTCTATTTGATCCACCAATTATTGTAAGTACCATAAAGTGAGTAATGTATACTATGCAATGTATGAAATGAGAAACTCCCTAATTTATACTCGTTTCTCCTGAAATTTTCGGTCAGAATCTCCTGAAATTACCTCCGAACCATCTGGCAACACTGCATAGTCTCAGTCGCGAGTTGACATGGTTATGTGTGTGCGTGTGTGAGGAACGGTCCCTGAAAGCTGAAAATTACCGATCAAAATACAGTAGTAGCTTGACTCATAATGCACTACACGGTGACAGTAAACGTGACAGAAGTGGCAGATATATGTAGTTGTCGTGCACAGCTCGACTGGTTGGAGGAAACATCATTGTAAGTACACCGCCTGCCATTGTCTTGTTCCGTAGCTCGAGCCCGCCAGTAAATACTCCAGTTATACCACTTTCGTAGCTTTCCATGTGCTTATATTTTACTGATAAGGTGTGCAAAGCGTGATCTATATTTTGCTCGTAAGTTTGTAAGCTGACGACAGTGGGCGACGTGAGGCTGGAGATATTTAAATGTTTGTTTACATCGATTAAATCAACATGGGCATTTTAAACAGGCGCAGGCGAACCAACATGGTGACGGTGGCAGGCATTTAAATATCTCAGCAAATGAAAATTAATAATGTGTACCATGTTATAATTATGCAAGAAAACGCAGTGTAATTTTTCAAGGGTGGTTAACATGACTGCAAGGTGATATTAGTATTAGGCCTTGAGACAGTAATAGCATTCGTGTGTCGTGGGCTTGCGAGAGGTTGGCAGCCCTGCGCCTGCCCAGTAAGGGACGCTTTCGCCTGCATCCACGTTCTCGCTCTTAGGCTTTCTGACATTCTCTAAGAGATCTGCTTCGCGCATTTCACCTTCATATGCTTATCTGTTATTGCATTTCGAATGAAAGGGTAATTTTGGTAAATCGCCTAACATCAAGAGAGTGCAGGAAGGAGGAGGAAGTAAATACGAGTGAAGAGCTGAGTTTATTTCCAACTCGCTCCCGTTACCACTCACTTTCTGGAAGAGGATGTTACCAAAGATTGTCGGGAATAAACTCACCTCTAAGTAACTCACCCGTCTTTTCTTCGTATTCCTTCAGATATCTGTCCATATTGAGAGAATATTAACTTGCCGAATGCAGAAATTAGGAAAAAAAAAAAAAGTACTAGAAATTCAAGCAGACGTAAATACGACCCTTGACAAACATGGCCGTTCAGTTGTTGTTGCCTCTAAGGTTTTACCTCTGTTAATACTGAATCACTTTACACAGATACTTGTCAGTATACGGTACGCTTAATTAATTCGTATTGGCTTAGTCGCTGGAGAATTTCAAATGTATTATCGATTGTTGGCAGTTAATGTGTTTTAGGTGGCATAGATAGCTACCTATCACTTCTTCCTGAGCGGTTTACCATGCACATCTCATGTCACTGATGTGGATATTACTGTAAGACGAAACAGGTATCATACAAGAAAATGTTAAAAAGTAATTATGTGCAAAATGAACAGCCAAGGAAGAGGTGCTTATTTTCTTGATGCAACGAGGAAACAAAGGCCAGATGGACACAAAAACGTTATTTTAAGGAGAAGCTAAACAAAAGAGGACCAAATTGCAAGATCCTTTCATTTCGGGATGCATGGACACATTGTTACCTATAATATTGCCCTTTCCGCTTTTCCCCTTCTTCCTAGCACTCTTTCCTTTCGGTCTCCCTCCGTTCCTTCTTCTCTCTCCATTCTTCTTCCTGCTCTCCATGTCTATCCCTCCTTTCCTTCCCGTCCACCTTCTCATTGTCCCTCCTCTCACTCCCCCTCCTTTCCTCGCTTCATCCCCCCATCGTTCCTCTCTTTCATCCTCATTTCCTCTTCTCCCTCCTGTCCCATTTTCTCATTCCGTTTTTTCGTTCTCCTCTCCCACCTTCCCTTCCAGTCTCCTGTCCCCCTACGATCCTTCTCTCCTTTCCTTTTCCCCTCCCATCTCAGCCTTTCGTTCAATCTGTTTAAAACCTCTTTGAGTTCGTGTGCGTAATCCAACTTTCCAAACTGGTTTATCCTCTCTCTCTCTCTCTCTCTCTCTCTCTCTCGAGCGTCCACGTTCTTTGGGGTGCTAGATGAGAGCTAACATACTGTATATTTCTCTCTGCATCCACGCTCACTCCGTTTCCATTTTTCATGTGACGTAGAAAAGAACACGTTTTCCTTTTCTTGAAGTTGAAGCTACATCATTATTTTTATTTATTTTTACAGTTATTTACAAAGGATTTTCCTTTTTCTTGCGGTCTCCTGTATTAATCTCATTTTCTTGAAGCTTGTAATAATTGCATTTCTTAGGAATAACGAAAAAGTTAACAAAACTTCTCGGGCAGCATGTTTTATAATTTATTTTGCTTCCCTTGCCACAGATGAGTTGTTTTTCTGGAGGTAGTTTTACAATTAATTTTACTTAGAACTGATACCGGTAACTTCTTTTATTTCTCATTCTAGTATGTGCTTTGGCTGATTATTTTTTCCCACGAAAGGAATATACTGTATATATAATAAAATTCTCTCTCTCTCTCTCTCTCCCCAGAAAATTGCCCTCCCTGACCTCTCAATACTCCATGCTATGAAGGATAAACACCAATGACCCTATTTCCACGCTCCTGCGTATATATTGTTTTAATACCATCTCTACATATCCCTCTCTCCATCCTGCCCCTGTCCCTTTGCCCTATCCATCCATACCTCCGCTCCCTCTTTGCCCCATCTCTCCATTCCTCTCCGTCCCTCCATACCTCCCTTTTCCCTTGGCTCCATTCCTTCCTCCCTTTTGGCTCCATCCCTCTGTTCCTCCCCTTCCTCTTTGCTTCATCCATCCATTCCTCCTTTCTCTTTTTTTGCCCCATTCCCCTTTCCCCTTTGGCTTAATCCCTTCATTTCTTCTCTTCCTCTTTGCCCCGTCCCTCCATCCCTATCCTCCCCATTGTGTATCGCATCCCCCATCCCCTTGCGTGTTGCAAGGACGACTAAGTCTCTTGGTATGAGAGTCCAGGCATTTCAGCTGACTCATGAAGTTACTGGTAAACCTTGATATCAGTGGTTAGAAATTGAGCAGTACCGGTATATAAATCATGTTTAGTATTATGGAAACTAGAAAATAATGCAAAATAAATAATAGTAACTCAGACGGAGCCGTCCCCGCCGCGCGCGCACACACACACACACACACACACACACACACACACACACACACACACACACACACACACACACACACGCGCGCGCGCGCGCGCAGTAGTTTTTATGTATAAAAGAACTGTTGATCGAAACTTACCTCCAGGAGAGGTGTTAATTTCTGTCCAGTATGCTTTATTTCTTCATACATTTTTCGCACCGTATATACTTTTTCGTTGTGATATTTTAGAGCTGTTTCTGTTCTCCAAACTGGGAATGCTGAAAAAATATAAAACTGGAGATGATTTCTGTGCCCGTCCCCCAACGATTTTAATGAAAAAATCTGAGGGGAAAAATCAGGGGACTGTGCGTGACTTTACGTCTCCAAAATTTCGGAAAAAAAAAGAATATATATATATATATATATATATATATATATATATATATATATACCATGTTTGAAAACTGTAATGGATCCTTCGTTACATTTGTGTATAGCAAACCTACATTCATTTGCTTAACTGCTAAATTTTCTTCTTTCATTGCCGTTACTTTTAAAAAGAACCTAATCCTCTCTTTAGCTTTCAGAACCTTTCATATTTGTTCTAGTTTTTTAAACCTTCATTCAGAGCTTCAGTTTCATAAACGAACCCTTTTGGCCAATAGTTTCATTACGTGTTTCACTGATGTTTACATTAGCATACAGCTGACCAAGTTATTGCACCCTGCGGAACAAATCTCGTCAGTAAAAAGAGCCACATTATATTTTTCTTTGTGCTTTACTGGTAAGAGTAGTTTTTCCACTAAGAATAATGTAACTATATTAATATGAGAATTCTGACTACACATAAATATTCGGGTTATTTTTAAGTCTAATCGTACCATAAGCAACTTATTTAGGTTCAGAGAGACTGTCCCTATAGAACTACAGGCATCTGTAGTTTATAAGTACACTTGTCAATGCTGGAATGCAGTGTACATTGGCAAAACTAAACGCCAGCTAAGGGATCGTATGTTTGAGCACTTGAGTTGATCAGTGAGAACAAACGGGCCGTTAGCCAAACCACCATATAGTTCCGTACGTAAACATTCCTTATAATCAGATCATCTCATGCGCTTTGACTCCTCAATCCTCACTGCTCCTGCAAACGAGGCGGAACTCGCTTCAGTGTAGTCTCTATTGACGGTGCAACGTACGCCGTCACTAGCCAGCAAAACTTCCCTTGAGCTCTTGCGTTTTTAATCTAAGTAGCCTAGTGTAATGTTTTATCTGTAGACTTTGCGTTACTTGGCTTTTTTGGGTTTATTTATTTTTTTGCCATATCATTTGCTTGGTTTTATTGGTTTAACTTTTTAATTTGTACTGACATTTCATAATTCTTTTTATTATGGACTGACCACCTCATTTAATTAGTGGTACATTTATGTCGTTTTGTGTTCAGTTTGTATAATGAACATTGTAGATTGCTTGAAACTCTTGCCACATAATGTTTCTTTCTTTTAACTTGTAAATCGCCTGATGATGGAGTAAAGTTCTTAGAAACTGTCGCGCCAAATAAACAAGATAATGTTCTATAATCGAGTGCTGGGGTTTTTCATTATATATATATATATATATATATATATTATATATATATATATATATATATATATATATATATATATATATATATATATATATATATATATATATATATATATATATATATATATATATATATATACCGGTATCGAGAGAGAGAGAGAGAGAGAGAGAGCACCGGAAATGAAAAACGGAATTTACTGCGAGAGCATCCGAAAATGAAAATGGAGGGAGAGAGGAGCATTAAGAATTGAACTGACAGGTGGGAGGAGGAGGAGAAGAAAAACGAGAGCAAACGCCAAAAAACTGTTTCTGTTTCTCTGTGTATCCATCTGTCTGTTTGTCTGTCATAATCTGCGTTTATCTGTAAGTCAGTATATCTTACTGTATGTATGTATATATACGTATGTAGGCTATGTAGGCCTATGTATTTATTGCACTATTATCTTTTATACCTCTCTAACAAAAGTAAATGTATTTGGCCTTGAAGGTGTTGCTTGTATATTCACCCCCCTCCCTCTCTCTCTCTTGTTGTGTGTGTGTGTGTGTGTGTGTGTGTGTGTGTGTGTATGTGTGCTCCAATTAGCTTAGTACCTTATATATTTTTTGACTTTTGCCAGTTCCTTGTTTATTCTTCTGCAGTTCATGTCGTCAGTAACATCGCCTCCACAGTCTATAATTATAATCCTTTAACTATCATCATCATCATCATCATCATCATCCCAGTCGTCACCAGCCTCAGAATTCAAACTACTGTCCTAAGTCTTGTTATGACGTCATCAGAGGTGGTTAATTGGCCTTAATGACTCTCTAAGTAGCCTCTAAACTCAGTCATTAACCCCTCTTATAACTCCTAACCCCTCGCGCTGAATGAGGGATTGCAATGTTATTTTGTCTTTAATGGGTGTAGGCTATATCCCTTTCGTTCTCTTTGTTTTGAGTTGGTCTCTCTCTCTCTCTCTCTCTCTAAGGATTTAAGTTTTCAGCAAATCTTTCATCAACTGAAACTTCACACTCAAGAATAAACATTATCTCCTTATACAAGAACCCTAAATAGAGGAAAAGAAGAAAAAGAAGTAGTATATGGTAGTAGTAGTAGGAGAAGAATTAGAAGAAGAGGAAGAGGAGGAGGAAGAAGGAGGAGGTGGAGGGGGAGGAAGCAGAAAAAAAGAAATAAGAGTAAGACGAAAGAAGGAGAGTTGCATCAGTTTGAGGAGTAATGGAGGAAGGATTCGGCTCTCCGCATTTTCTTCCATGATTGAGTTTCTTCTCCGCTCGAGTGGCAGCTTACCGTACCTCCTCCTCCTCCTCCTCCTCCTCCTCCTCCTCCTCCTTCTCCTCTTCTTTTTCTACTTTTCCTCTGTTTTCGTCGTT
>NC_137045.1:13187198-13189698 GCF_032717465.1 Coenobita brevimanus | reverse complement strand
CTGCGACCATTAATTTTATCGCCACTGCACCATTACCACCACTACAACCAAGCTTCCTACCACCACCACCACTATTGCTTCTACTATACCCGCTATCATCACTACATGTTTTTCACTACCACCACCACAGCTTGGCCTACCACCACTACCATTACCATCACTACCTCCATTACGACTTCCATTTCCACCAGAATCACTACCTGTCTTCCACTACTAGCCTACCACCACCACCACCACCACCACCACAACTAGACCTACTGACACTACCATCACCACCACCACCACCACCACCACCGACAACACTTCGGCTATTTCCACCATCATCACTACCTCCTGTCTTCCTCCTCATTCTTTCTTTCCCACTGCTTATAACCTCCACCTTTTAAAAGTGTTTAGGCATCTCAAAAGGAACGAATCTTGAATTTACGTTTTTAAATTATAATATTAAAGGACAGGGTTTACACAGTCTGATTCTTGAGATTCTTTTGCTTTACTATATATATAAACACACACACACACACACACACACACACACACACACACACACACACACACACACACACACACACACACACACACACACACACACACACACACACCACTACCAACATTCATGCCACCTTTTTCACTATTACCACCTCGGGTCTCAATTCTGTTGCATCATCATCATCATCATCATCATCATTCATAAGTATCGTCGCCATCACCGTCATATATTTCCATTATTATAACTAAGAAGGATTGGATAAAAAAAAAATAGATTCATCGGAGTGGCCAGTGAATAATAACAACAACAACAATAATAATAATAATAATAATAATAATAATAATAATAATAATCAAAGAGGCAGGGTTCGTTCTGTTCACTCATCATCCAGATCCTCCAGATTCCACATACTGTAAAAAAAGAAAAAGCAAAACATGTAAAAAAAATATAATCTCCCCGCTCCTAATTAATGATGAATCAGGTAATTAGCTTTGTTGGCTCTAATTTACATACGTTTGCGTGGCGGTGATGCAAAATTGGGCTGTGGTAATGAGGGTGTCGCCAGCTGTGATACTGTTTACAAATCCGGTGGTGTGAATATAATCAGGGACTGGTTATTGGTACGGATCTCTTGGTGTGAATGTAATCACTGGGTGGTTATTGATGCGTGTCTGTTGGTGTGGATATCGTCAGTGGTTGGTTATTGGTATGAACTGGTGGTTTGAGAATAACAGGCTGTATATACTGACGAAGACCCCATCCCCCTTAAAACCATTATATTTATTTCGTGTAGGTAATTAAACAAAGAGGGATGTTAAGGACATTCATCTCTTCATTAGTCTCTCTCTCTCTCTCTCTCTCTCTCTCTCTCTCTCTCTCTCTCTCTCTCTCTCTCTCTCCCTCCCTCCCCTAGTCATTTATCAGGTTATGCCCACGAAGCTACTGTACATGCAGAAATTCAGTCATATTCTGGCGGTAGTTTCTATTCTGTCTATCAGTCTATTGCCAGACGCCATAATCCCGTACGGGGTGGCCATTTAACTCGAGTTATTTGTTTTATAGGGAGGGGCACTAACCCTCCACCAACCCACTTGACACGTAGGGAGCACGTATGGTTTGGGTATATGGTTACCACCCAGCGTTTTAAATGGTTTCTTGGCGTACAGGAAACCATTTGGCTCGTCAGTCAATGTAAAGCCACCTGTAACGGAAAGAAAAGCAATAAGTAGTGACAGGAAAGATGGGAGAAATAGGAAGAGAGGAGGGCAGGCACAGAAAAAGAATGATAAAGGCTAAGGAAGAAGTAGGCAGCACTACATCAAGTGAGTGAATGATGGTCGCCACCATCTGTTACTAAACCGCGCGTAGAGGTGCGATTGTTATGAGTCCATATTATAATTACAAATCATATCATAATAGATAGATAGATAAATAGATAGATAGACGGAGCTCCACGCAAGCCTGGGAAAGGGAAATGATCTTGCAAGTTAACTGAGGAAATGTTGACCATACACAGGAAGTAGCAAGTCAGGGGATGATGTAGGTAGGTAGCGACGTCCCCATCCCTGCGAGAAAGTCAGCATCAACCTCGCCAAGGGGTCTGGCTAGTTTCTGAGATGTAAATTTTGTAAACTATTTATTTATTTATTTTTGTTTATATTTTGGGAGGGTGGTAGTGCTAGGGAGATGCTGGTGGAATAAGCAGGGATGATGGTAGGTGATGGGACATGCCGAAGGATGCCTGTGATGATGGACTTTGTGGGTCGATAGATAAGGTTTAAGTATATGTTATCTCTTGGAAATTTTGTGGGGATGGAGGAGGGGAAGGAGAGGATAAATATGTTTGAGCTGGGCTGCGAGGAGTGAACGGGATGGACTGGGAAGGTGGTAGTAAAGCTCGTATTCTCATCAGTTAAGAAAGTTCCCTAACATCTTTTCCTTACCAGTTTATCATATCATACAGCTCTATAATAATCCCTTGTGTGTTATTTTTGCCTATCATGTTGATGTTTA
>NC_137045.1:13179698-13182198 GCF_032717465.1 Coenobita brevimanus | reverse complement strand
GCATCTGTGGTCGAAGAAACGTATAAAATCTCTCAGCATAGGGAAATTAACCGTTTATCAGAGGGAAGACGAGAATAGAATAAGTGAAATATTTAGCCAGCATTATTGACCTTTCTAAGCCTAGGAATATTAACCATTAGAGGAAAGTAGGAAGTAGAAGTTAAGTATTAAACTGACTTAAGTCCCCTCTGTCAGCTTAGGAATATTAACCTTGAGAGGACAGAGGAAAGTTGAAGAGGTGAAATATTAAACCAGCTTCATGCCCCTCTCTCAGCATGGGAATATTAACAAGGTATTGGAGGAAGTGGAAAGTTAGATGAGGTTAAATATTAAACGCTAACTTTTTTTTTACCTCTGAGTTTACAAATATTAACTACAGTAGCTATTAAAATGGGAAATAGAATAGGCCTAGGTGGGATGTTAATCAAATCTCATTAATGTCTTATCTTAGGAAAGTTACTTATACTCATTTTGCGCAGACTTGGCCTAAAATTGCCATCTTTCCATCTCGAATGCTGAGATGTACTAGGACGTTAATAGTAAAATATGGTGCTAGTCACAAAGAGGTGCTGTGAAAGGGATGTACAGCTGCAGCATCATCTTTTTTAACTGCTGCTGTTCTTCGTGTCATCTACTGCAAAAGGATGATAAATCTGGGCCAAGTTAAGGTAAAAGAAGCACAGGAAATTGGGAAGTCGAAGAGGCGAAATATAAATCGGGCTTTCTTTCCTTTTTTTTCTTTTTTTCTTTTGCATCTGTACGTATCTCTTCACACATATTTCGCGAAGACTATAGCTGACTACACGCACGCGCCCTCACCAAGCTTAGTGGGGAGAGTGCCACATGAAAACTTTAGGAGGGAGTTGAAAAAAAAATGGGAGTGGTTAAAACTTTAGGTACGGTACATTCGCGTCCTCAGCGGGCACCCGTGTGAATGTCCATGTTGGATTGAGGTCACTGTTTTATCTCCCGACTCGCTCTTTTTCTCATATTATTTCTCTCTCTCTCTCTCTCTCTCTCTCTCTCTCTCTCTCTCTCTCGTTTCCTCATATCTGCCTGTGTCTGTTTGTGTCTGTCTTTCTGTCAGTCTGTTTATTTGTCTGACTCCGTTTGATTATCATCCTATATATCTATCTGTCTATATGTCTGTCTGTTCCTCACACTCTCTGTGTGTCTGTCTCTGTCCGATACTACGACGGTTTAAAAAATACTCTAATCACCGCAAGACACTGTTAATGAGCTTGCGAGAGAGAGCTTTGGCAAGGAAGGGGTTAAGGGGAGCAGGTTTGTAAGGCGACGTGCACTAACGAGATGTCAGTGTAATTGAGCAGGGCGGCATTTGATTAGTCTGACTCACACAGGACGCCCGGCTGGCAGGAGAGACAGGGGGAGAGGGAGGGAGAGAAGGAAGGAGGCAGGGAGGGAGGAAGGAGGGAGAGGAGGGTGACAGGAAGAGGAGGAAGCAGGGAGAGAGGGAGGAAGGCAGGCTGGGAGAGAGGAAAGGAAGGAGGAAGGGTGATAGGCTGAGTGGGAAGCAGGGAGAGAGGGAAGGAGGCAGGGAAGGTGGGAGGGAGGTAGGGAGGCAGGAAGGCAGCAAGAGAGGGAGGAAAGGAGGAAAGGCCGCGAGAGAGGAAGGGAGGTAGACAGGGATGGATGGAGGCAGAAGAGGAAGTAGGGAGGCAGGGAGGATGGGAGAGGGCGGGGTGAGGCAGGGTGGCAGACAGGGATGGATGAATGCAGGAGGGAAGGTAGCAGGCAGGGAGGAAGAGAGAGTGGGTGTGAGGCAGGGTGGCAAGGAGGGGGGAAGGGAGAGTGGGTGTGAGGCAGGGTGGCAAGGAGGGGGGAAGGGAGAGGGGGTGTGAGGGAGGGTGGCAAGGAGGGGGGAAGGGAGAGGGGGTGTGAGGCAGGGTGGCAAGGAGGGAGGGAGGCTGGCAGGGAGGGAGAGAGGGAGGTGACAAGGAGGCAGATAGGCAAGGGGGAAGGCAGGTAGGGAGAGCAAATTACCTGTTGGTAGTGATTAATTATATCCCGGCCATGGCTCAACGTGGGCGAGGCAGCTGTTGGTGAGGCAGGTGGCAGGGTGGGTGGTGAGGCAGGCGGTGACGCAGATGGTAGGGTAGGTGCTGTGGCAGACTGTCACGATGTCGTAAACAGATAACTGACCCGTTACCATCACCTCGCGTCCATAGTTATAACATTACTATACATCGGCGCCTATCAGTGAATGCGTCAGCGTACTTGCCAAGCATCTAGTCTGTCTTTCTATCTATCTATGTCTATCCATCTATCTATCTATCTGTCTTTCTGTGTTTCTCTCTCTCTCTGTATGTATGTATGTAAGCAAACTGTTTATAGAATATACAAAACTCAAAAGTACGAAACAAAAGGGGAAAGAATGTCCCTCACATTTTCCATCATTCCAGCGTTATTTTCCACTCATTTCACTCACCTTCCATTTTCCCTGGGCCTGAATATTTGTGGGTCTAATATATCGTCATCT
>NC_137045.1:13087198-13174698 GCF_032717465.1 Coenobita brevimanus | reverse complement strand
TGTGCCACCCAGCGGAGGGTTGGTTAGAGCGTGTGGCCGCAGAGGTTTTGGTCGGTGGCCAAGGCTACGAAACAGTGTGGCGCTACAAACTGCCAGTGGGTGAGATGCTGGGCAGAGGCGTCTCGAGTGACGTGCATGCCCTTGACGTGCCCGGCGTACCCCCACTGGCGGCAAAAATGTTCGTGCCATACAAATGGTACCGACTTAATAGGGACCTCGTTAAACAGGCCAAATAGGAGGCCGATTGCCTTCATCGGCTGGACAGCATAGAGGGCATACCTCGCGCCGTGGCTGTCATATATCGCCCCCCGGCGCTGGTCATGACCCGCCACCCCACCACTGACCTGTTTGCTTACGTACTAGACCATCAGCACAACCCTCAGTCGATACTGCGAGTTTGCCACAGCCTCTGCCTGATTGTCCACCAGATCCACCTGCGCGGGCTGGTCCACGCTGATCTGAAGGAGGACAACATCAGCGTGTGTCCCGTGACAGGCCGGGTGGTGGTGTTGGACATGGGGATGATGCTGGACATAGGGGACAGGCTGTGGAGTCCGGTGACGGACATGGACGACATCATTCAAGAGGAGAATTTGAGGCGGCGGCATTATCCTTGGATGTGCCCAGAACTGTTCTGTGGCGCTCAGGCTGATCCTTCCGCCGACGTGTTCTCTGTCGCTAGAATGGGCCGAAAAGCCTTCACTGTCAGGCCCATTCGTGTCATCCCCCGACTACGTGAAGCCCTCAAAGTCTGCCTGGGCCCCGCCGGACAACGGCCTGGTCTGCCATACCTGGCAGATCTGATCGCAGAATCTTTAGTATTGTATCCTCCCGGTTGATAAACTCGACGCGATACCACCTCCCGGCTCTTCCACACTCACACTGGCCAGTGTCTTTACGCTTTTTGACGCGGTGGCATCCTATCCACACTGGCCGGTGTCTATACTCATTTATGAGGTGACAGCTTACCCACACTGACCAGTGTCTACACTCATTTATGAGGTGACATCGTACCCACACTGACCAGCGTCTTCACCAGTGGTGTCAGATTCAGTCCTTCCCAAGGGTCACTTCAGTTCTGTTGATCGTCTGAGGGCCAAGTCTACCTAACCTGTAAAATATAATTGACAAAGCCGCTGCGTGTTGAAACATTCGGAGAAATTCTGTACGCCTTCTAACCCTTGCAGTGGCATTGGCCTTCTGCTTCAAGTTCATCATTCATCATCCAATCCTACATTGCCCCACGAGAAGCGTAGGAGCCCGAGGCTAGGCAAGTCTCCTGACATTTAAGATGAGAGTGACCAGCCTCACTCATCCCTGAGTGGCATTACGTGAGCAATATACCCCGGCCACTCTTTGGATATAAACCTTCACAGGCTCAATCCGATTGGAGCGCAGTAATTACTCATTAAATCACCAGGCGCCAAAATTTGGTTAAATGGTTACCACCCAGCATAGTAAATGGTTTCCTGGTGTACAGGAAACCATTTGGCTTGTCACTCAGTGTAGAGTCATCCACAGGCAGAAGGAAGAGGAAAGAATGAAGGAATGAAAGACAGAAGAGGGAGTGTAAAGTCACCCGTAAGCAGAAGGACAAGGAAAGAATGAAGGAAAGACAGGAGAGGATGGAAGGAAAGAAGGATTGAGGAGAGGAAAGAGCAGATACCCGAGAGCAGCACGACATCGAGTGAGTGGATGGTAAAAGGACGTGACATATTTGTTCACCAAAAAATTATTCGGATGATATCATTATCAGTCAAACAATCAATAAATATTCCTAACAGTGCTGTAATTTTTATTCACTTGATCATATGACAACTTTTATGGGATTTTCCGTTTGATAGTTTTCATTCTTTCTTAAGTCATCGCGGGCCACTTTTTTCCTCTTCAAGGGCCACATGTGGCCTACAGGCCACTAGTTTGACACTTCTGGTCTACACTCCCTTACGAGGTGGTATCGTTCCCACACTGACCAATGTCTTTACATTCCTTCACGCGGTGGCGTCAATAAAACCATTTAGCTGAGCACTTTGTTGTTAAAAATATCCTCGGTACCCGAAAGGGGGATGGTAAACGGAAGTGCAGCGTCATGCCGTTAGTCTGGCTCACTTGCAGATGAGCCAGGTGTTACAACTACTGTACCTGATCATGCCTTTATTCTTTTTTATATTGCCACGGGCAGACGATTGTACAAGCGTCGTGGAAGGGCTAAGACACAAAACTCTTTTGGGTTCTCAGGTAAGCTGGTTGTTATTTTGTTCCCGCTTCCGTCAGACGATTTTATTTAACTGAGGGAGGAAAAAACTCGTAGTAAAGGGGTAAAGGGTAGATGACCAGTCTGCGTCGCTAATGGCATTACGTAAAAAAAAAAAGAAGCTTGCTTCGACGTATTCACCACGAGAGGATGGAGTAAAATAAAATTAATAGATAAGTAAAAACTAAAATTACTACTACTACTACTGCTACTTTTGATACTACTACTACTACTACAGTACTACTACTACTACTACTAATCATCATCATTATCATCATCACAAATTAATAACGAACTTTGTCGTACCTGGGAGGGATCCAAATCGAGCCGAGGTCCGTATCCTAAGTGGCTTGGGAGGCTTCGTAGCATCTCTTCCATAGCGATTTATTCTTCATGTACTGCCTCAGTGTTCTCGTGGGTGTTATTAATGCAGACTATCGGTAGCCATATAAACAGTATACAAAACTGTCGGTTGCCATATAAATAGTATACAAGGGAGTGTTAAAGGGGCAGTGAGAATAAATTGCTGAGGAAGAGGTGTCAGGGAGTTTCCAGTGTCACCTAGAATACGGCACCGCGACTGGCGTGTCTCTCAGGGTCCTATATTCTCATTCACTTAGGGGCATTCGTAACACCTGCCGCTAAGCCATTTGTTTAACCTGTTACGCCTTAATACTTTGTTCTGTGTTCTGGATGCAAACCATGCCAATACTACAAAGATGTAAATACTGTAGCATGCAAAAGGCTGTGAAGTGTAATATGCAAAATCGCTTAGGAAGACGTGGTACGAAAAATGGTACAGGAACCAAGATGCAGTAGTTCTTTTACCGTAACTTGGCCCAGATTTTCGTCCTTTAGCAGCTTACTTCACGTAGCTCAGCGGCTGAAAAAGACGATGCTACAGTCCTATATCTTTTCCACATCACTTACTCGTGACTAGCATCATATTCTGGTGTCAGTTTCTTGTTACAGCTCAGCATTCAGGAAGGAGAGATGCCAGATTAAGACCAAGTTAGAGTAAAGGAGTATAGTTAGAACAGTACCCATCAAACATTCCTCCAAGACTATGACAGGTTGGAGAGAGAGGCCTTACCGTGGTGGCACTCATATAACTGGACGGCTCATCTGCCTGGTTATATGAACGTCCCTCATATACTTTCCCAACGTTTCAAGGAGGATGGTGGACTGCAGATAATTTCATTCTGCAGTCCACTGGGTTCAGATTCAAATGGAAGATTAGTGAGGGAATGGGGAGAGGAGGTAGTGAGAGGGAGTGAGCTTTGGGGGATGGGGAGAAAAGGTGAGAGGGTAGGAGAGAGGAGAGATGGAGATAAAAACAAAAATATTGAGAGAGAGAGGGGATTTACCAATTACCTCAGGGGGATGAGTAAATACGGTATGACTGCGTGCGTGTGTGTGTATGTGTGCTATATATATATATATATATATATATATATATACAAAGTGTGTGTGTACTCGTATTTGGTTTGTGTGTGTGTGTGTGTGTGTGTGTGTGTGTGTGTGTGTGTCTTATGTACGTGTGTAGTGTGTGTATGTATGTATGGATGTATGTGTACGTGTGTGTGTGTGCGCGCATAAAAGAGATACGAGACAAGCTAAGGCCAATCTCCTTTTGGCGACTTAATATAGAGGTCATTAGTACAATTATCCCATGACTTTTATAGGGCCATCCCAGTCTGCATGCCTTCCCTTATTGCTGTGTTGCACAGGAGAGAGAGAGAGAGAGAGAGAGAGAGAGAGAGAGAGAGAGAATACCGTAGCCATTTTCGACAATCCCTTTATACCGTATAAGGTTTGTTTCATTGGAATAGCGGACGGAAAATTGTCTGGATATACTGTACAAACTTTCTTCAGCATCACCCCTAAAACACACACACACACACACACACACACACACACACACACACACACACACACACACACACACACACACACACACACACACACACAGTCAGTTTGTGTTTATCTACAAGTATATATCTGTTTTTGTATTTATCTATGAAAATATCTATCTGTTTATCTATCTTTCAGACGATTGACGTGACATGCAGAAATACACCGATTAGAAAGAGTCTGTGATAATGATTGGTCTGTCTATCAATCTATCACAAAACGCCGTAATCCCGTAAGGGATGGCCACAAACAGATCGCCTCCACGTCGTCCTGTCCTCTGCCATTTATGCTCTCCCCTCATTTCACACCCCCGTCTCTCATGTATCCCTTCACTCCACCCTCGATGTCATCCTTTGCTTTTCCTTCCCCCCTCCTCACCTCCTTCACCTTGCTTACATTCACTCTTCCAGTCAGTTTCTCATTCTTCATCCTCCCCACATACCCGTAGTTATTCTCTTCCATCTACACTGCTTTCCCTAAACTTCCAATATATTTCACCTAATTAATGCATTACTGTTTATTCCCCTTGTCATTGCGAAGCCTGCCTGTTCCATCTCACTGTCTTTTAGGATAGGTTTCTTTCTCATTTTCTTTCTGACTTTTTTTTTTCTCCGTTCTTCTTTCTCACTATTTTTGTACTTTTCTCTCGCTTTCTCTCCCCTCCTCCCCTCCCCTCCCCTCTCCCATTCCCCCTACCCGCTTCCCCACTCACTTTTCCATCTCACTGGTTGGTTCTGTACCCCTTCCTTTTCATCCACTCCCTTCCCTTCTCCTTCACTCTAATTTTTCTCTCATTTTGATTCTCTCTCTCTCTCTCTCTCTCTCTCTCTCTCTCTCTCTCTCTCTCTCTGGCATAATTCTTTATATATATGTACCTTATCCATTTTTCATATCCTGTGGAATATTAAAGTCTTCATTATGAAAGTTTCCCCCAAGCTGCATAAAACCCTCCTTCCCCCATCCTCCTCTCCATTGTATGTATGTATATATGTATGTATGTATCTGTAGCCCTCTTTTTTTTCCCCCCCACCAGTTGTTCCCCCTCGCTTTGTCTTCGTTACCTCGCCTTCATCTTCACTTCCTCCTTCATGGTCTTTCCCTCTCCACTCTCTCCTCTCTTCCCCCCCCTCCCTCTCTCCCTCTCCTCTCTGTGCCTCCCTTTCTGCTTAATTAAATTCCAAGCTGTTCTTTGCCTCAGCCTACTTTTCTCTTTGTCCACGTGTCTCCGACCCACCAGCATTCCACAATTATTGCCTCCCTATCTACCTGCCTCCCTGCCTTACTAATTGTTTTCTGTGTACCTGTGGGAATCATTACCCTTGTGTCTACCTGCGTAATTGTCTGTCTGTATACTCCTCTTAGAATCTGCGTCTGTCCATCTATCTTTGTCTCCGTCAGTTTGTCTAGCAATCAATCTCCATACATGTATCTATTTGTCCGTCTGTCTTTCTGTCTGTCTGTCTGTTTTCCTACCAGTCTACCTACGTACCTACCTACTTCCAATGGTATACATTTGCCTTATTAGTAATACGAGTAGTAGCGCAACCTGTCTCTGTAAATACCTTCCTATTTATCTACCAGTCGGAATAATAGTGTATTGCTCTGCTTCTCTGACCTCAATGTATGTCTGGCTGTATTCCTGTCTGTTCTATCTGTTTGTCTATTCTACCTGCCTGCCTACCCTTCTCGCCTACCAAACAGTCTGTTAACCCCCTCACGGCCAGAAGCCGAACAAAATCGTTACAGTGAAGATGGAGAACTTGTAATATTATAGCACATCATCATCATCATCATCATCATCGCCATCGCCATCGTCGTCGTCGTCGTCGTCATAGTGGTCTTTATCGTCATTCCTTTTTAGCAACACAGCGAAGATATACCGAAGTGCTAGCTAGAAGGCCTAAGAGTTTTAAGTGTGGCCTCAGTGAAACGAAACCACGACACAACAACATCTCTTAAGTATTTTTAACCCGTCCTCTCTAGGCCTGCAGGGAAGAAGTCCTATCCTAGCTTTGTTTACTTTGACTTTCTAACTGTTTGGCTGTTTTAGTTCCTGCATTATATTTTAGCATCGTGTTTTCTGGCTTCTCTCACTCCAGCTGTTGAATTAATAAACTTTACTTTGGTTGTCCATAAATTATCTGTTCTGCAAATGACATAACCTTACGTGCCCATATCTGCATCTACTTCTGGTCGTTATATCCTCTGCATTGTTGTGTTCTGTTATCGAAATTTCTCTCTTTATTTGGTCGAAAATGGCATAGGAGGCTCGTGGCACCTTTTTTCTTTCTGTAATACAGATTGCACCTTTCCAATCTCGTACGTTATTTATCTCGTATAGTTTACATCAGTATCACAACTATACAAGAGGATATTGAGGTGTTATAAAAAAAAAAAGGATTCGAACCAGCGCTTGCAACTGCGTGAGTACAGCAGCTTACCAAGTGAGCCATTTAGGGTTATATGCAAAATAAATCGCAGAGGAAAAAGTGTTACGCGAGCTCCAAAGCCTTAGAATACAACATTATGTCACTTCCAGTCGTCGTGTGGAATCTGTAAAGTCTATCTCCCTGTCATCCATACGAGAGGAGAAATCTAGAAATAACCGGGATGAAATTTATACGTGCGTGCCATGTTGGTGACCCACTACATCACCAAGGGAAACAAAACGCTCCCACGCGTGTATCATGACAAGTGGGGGATGGGTAGGAGGTGCGGTGCAGGGGTTGTGTTGCGTGGGGTGGGGTGGGGTGGGGTGGGAGATGGAGGTGGGGGTGGGTAGGGTGTACGTCTTTTGCTGGGGCCTCGGTGGGTGCAGGGATAGGAGGATGGGAAAGTGGGTTATGGGCAAAAAATTGTTGAGTATGGAGGTAACTTTCTGTCGGTGACTTTCGTAGGTGTATGATCGGTTGTGGGGTTTATGAGGTGATTTTGAGGTGTATGGATAGGTTGAGGGGTGTATGGGGTGAATTTTGGAGGTGTATGGATACGTTGGGGGGTGTAAGGGGTGACTTGGAGGTGTATGGTTGGGTTGTGGGGTGTATGGGATAACTTGGAGGTGTGTGGATATAGGGTGTATGTGATGACTTTTGGGAGTGTATGAATATTACATTATTCCGAGAGGTCCTCAGAAGTTTAAGAAAATCGTCTACTAGAGGCCATAGTAAAATATAAAACTCATCGTTCTCACGGCTCTCATTTAAGTGTATCTCATAGGCTGAATAAATACTCGAATGTTTGGTTAGAAAATACTGAAGGGACTCTTAGGGAAGGGAGAGAGAGAGAGGATGACCTTTTCTCAGTGATCTTGTTGGATATGTTGACCAATCTTTCTACCTCGTCCAATTAATCCTCTCTCTCTCTCTCTCTCTCTCTCTCTCCCTGTCCTTTTTCAATGTCTTCGCTTCCCTTTTTTTCTCCTTCTCCTTTCCTCCCTATGTTTCCCTCCTCCTTTTACCTCCCATACCTCTTCTTCCTCTTCCCTCCCTCCAGTCTCTCCATTTCTCCCTCCCTTCTCTCCATACAGGGCTAACACAATCCAATCATCAGTTTCTGATGATATTTGGCCGGTGTTCCCTTCCCTAATTGAATAACAAGGGCTTCATTTACATACTGGACCCCGCCATAATATGCTGATAATTAACAGGGTGTACTCCCCCTCTCTCCCTACCCATGCCTCTCTCTCCCTTCCTCTCTCTCTTCTCTTCTCTTCTCTTCTCTTCTCTTTTCCTGTGTGTGTGTGTGTGTGTGTGTGTGTGTGTGTGTGTGTGTGTGTGTGTGTTGGTTTGTTTCCCTGTGTCTATCCCACTAAGCTCCCACATTAATAATCGTTAGAACAGAATTAGGGAGTTGATGGAGTTGTCATGTTGTCATTTTCTTCCCCCTTCCATTTTTCCTTCCCTCCCATTTAGTTTCTTCATCCTTAGTGTGTTACGCAATTGGGTTCTTGTGTACATATTCTTATTTATCTTACCGTCAGTCCAATGGTTTTCTTTACATATACATACATACTTTACTTGCGTACATACATGCTTTCATATCTACATGCATACTTACATACATAATACGTCCATCCATCCATCCATACACACATACATACATTCATATATACAGTACTTACATCGATAGATATATAGACATTCAAAGAAACAAATATAGAGATTGATAGATAGATGGCTGGATGGTTAGATAGATAGCTATATTGACATAAATAATAGATGGATAGACGTACTGTTTAATTTCGTTGACTGTTACTTTCCATATATTTTTTTTATAGTGTCCACTTTTCCTCTATTTTGTCGTCTTGATAGGAAGCGTTGTGAGGAACACACTGAGGTGGTTTGGCCATGTGGAGAGGATGGAGGGTGAAAGACTGACAAAGAGAGTGTATGTGAGTGAGGTGGAGGGTGGAAGAGGGAGGGGGAGACCGAGGATGAGATGGAGGGATGGGGTGGAGAGGTATATGAGAGAGGGGGGGGTGAGTTGGGAGCAGGGCAGTGAAATGGCGGGGGACAGGGCGACTTGGAGGCGATTTGTTTGTGGCCACCCCAAACGGGATTGAGGCGTCAGGCAATAGATAGATAGATAGATAGATGAACGATTTTGTATTAACTTAAGCTCCCTTCTTTTCTTGTGTTGCGTCTTGTTGTTCCTTATCCTCCCGCTCTTCCATTTCCTCGTTACTCCCTCGCTTTCACTTTCTCCACTGCTCTATTCCGTTTTTCTTCCTCCGTATCTCCTTGCAGTTTCCTCCCTTCCTCCATTCCCTCTGTTTCCTTTATTCCTTGTCTTCCTCCCTTCCATCTTCTCCTTTTCTGCGTTTCTCCCCTCCCTTTATTCCCCATATCATGTCCGTTCTTCTATTCACTTCTGCTTTCTCCCTTTCCCCATTTCTCTCTCCCATTCTCCCCTTTCCTTTTTCCCCTCTTTTTAACCCTTCTCTCCACTATCTCCCCTCCTGCGTTCCTCCCTCCCTCCAGTTTTCTCTATCTCCTCCTCTGTCTTTCTCTCCCTTCTGTCTCCTCCCTCTTCCCCGTCCCTCCATTTCCTTTCTTCTTTCCATCCATTATCTTCTTCCTTCCTTCCTCCCCTCCATTTTCTCCATCCCTCCACGATCTCTCCCTCCTCCTTCCCCTCTCCATTATTTTCCATGATCCTTCCTCTCTCCATTATCATCCTTCTCGATTATCTTCCATTCTCTCTCTCTCTCTCTCTCTCTCTCTCTCTCTCTCTCTCTCTCTCTCTCTCTCACACACACACACACACACACACACACACACACACACACACACACACACACACACACACACACACACACACACACACACACACACACACACACACACACACACACACACACACACACACACACACACACACACACACACACACACACACACACACACACACACACACACACACACACACACACACACACACACACACACACACACACACACACACACACACACACACACACACACACACACACACACACACACACACACACACACACACACACACACACACACACACACACACACACACACACACACACACACACACACACACACACACACACACACACACACACACACACACACACACACACACACACACACACACACACACACACACACACACACACACACACACACACACACACACACACACACACACACACACACACACACTTTTTGCCCCCCTTGTCTCGACCCAGCAGGAGAGAGACTGCTGATGACTCTCCTTCAAGACGCTATTTTGGGAAACTAAAGCCGGGAGGAGTATTTCTCATATATATAAAAAATGAAAATCTGGATGGAAGCGGGGATACATCAGGTGCAGGATTTATTTTTTGGGGCTTTACTTTTTGGTAGGATTTATTTTTTTGGGTCGAGATTCATTTTTTTTTCGGGAATTATTTTTTTTTTGGCAGATTTTTTTTTTTCGTCCGTGTTAGTTAGCTTGTACGGAATTGATTCTATACACAAACAGATTTAATTCAGTATAATGTAATCTAAGTTAATGCAAATACTACATAACTTAGTGTAATTTAATCTATAACGTGAGTTTTTTGAAGAAGAATTTTTTCGTGTGCGTCACAGGGATTATTCACGATTGATGCTAGACTTAACCAGGACGTATCTAATTTAGTGTAATTTATTCTAATCTTCTGGGATTATTTTTTGAGGGATTATTTTTGTGTGTATTGCTGAGCTTATACGTAATTGGTGGTGTGTATATCCTAATCTAACGCTATTTAGTTTATTATATATTTATTTTACCTCGGCCTGAATTAAACTGACCTGACCTACTTATTCGTGACCCAGCCTACCCTATTCCAACCTTAACTGGCGTAACCTAATTAAGTCTGATCTTTTCTAACCTGATCTGACTGAACCTAATGCACGATTCTCCCAACGTTAAGTGAAGCACATATCATCCGTTAGCAAAAGTGTGTGTCTTTTCTGTATCTGTTTCTGTGTCAGTCTTTGTCGTCTGTCTGTCAGTGTATCTCCCTTTCTCTGTTTATCCATCGATCTGTCTATGTATCTGTACGTCTGTCTGTCACCGTGTAGTATGTTTATGTATGCATGTATGTGTGCTTTTATGTATTTATGCTTTCTTGTATGTATGTATGTATGTATAAATGTATGTTTATATGTATGTATTATGTTAAATGTATGCGTGGATGTATGTGTGTGTGGTTATCCTGTGTGGAGTGACCCTGACCCCCCTCTTCCCACGTCTCATCACTCTCCCTCACACACTCCCCCTCACACTCCTGCACTTGTCCCTCCACCTTATCACACTAATCTTTGCCAAATTGAGGTGGAAATGCACGGAAGTCTGAGATTAGCCTCGTCTCTCAGCATTTATTTACTTATTTATTTTGCTGTTTATTTATTTATTCATTTATTTATTTTGCTGTTATTAATTTATTTATTTATTTTCCTGTTATTAAAATACTTAAGGCGGTTTATCAAGGTCACATCAGACGTTAATATTTAGTCAGTGGAAAAGTCATGGTAGTTAGAGGGGGGAGGGAATGTTAAGAATAACCCTTTCACTGTCACGGAGTTGCTGGAGAGGGACGCCTTCACGTGGTAGCGCATATATAACTAGGTTGCTCCACTGTCCGGTTAGAGGAGGGTGAAGTGCAGGACAAGGGTAACTTCAGCCTGCAGTCTACAGGGTTCACGTTCTAGTTGAGTCTGGAGCCACAACAACAGCATATATTCATCTAGTTTTTTTTTTTTTTTTTTTTCCTTCAGAAGCATAAGGACCCCTGGCTAGACTACTTAATTCAGATATTCAGGGTTTGGGTTTCCAGTCCCTTCTTCCTGAGCGGCATTGTGTGAGAACTTGACTCGTCTCTTCATTGAACCTTATGGGACACATCCAGTTGGAGCGCCTGAACCCACTAAACCGTAAGACATCTGTTTATTCGTTATATAACTACTGTCTCGCGTAGTAAGAACTAGAAGTTCACTGGAGTACAGGAACCAGTTACCATGTCTCACGCTTCATTGAGTGAGTGGATGGTGGGCTAATACCACACGATTTTTGTTGAGCTTAGAGAAATACAGTAAATCGTGCCACTCTAAATAGTACTGACTATCAGTGGTAACTGAATGATACTAAAACAGGCGATTTTGTTCAGCTAAAAGAACGTAGGTAAAAAAAAAGAAAAAGAAAAAAGAAAAAAATTGTGGCAGGAGTGAGGCCCAGCTCAACATAGCGAACTTGCACAATTATTTTTGCGACACGTGTGCAATTTGGATCCTCGGGGACGTGTTCCGAATTTAGACCGCTGTGCAATGACCCACTGTATTCCATTATTAAAACCTGCACTGTGATATATGTTCGTCATTTATTTACTTTTTTTTATTTTTTTTTATTTTGATCTGCTGGAGGGAGAAGTCTGGTAGAGAAGTGGTGTGGAATAATCTATGTTAATCACTGCAGTATTGTGGAGTCTGTCTGTCTGTCTTCCTTCCTTCTTTCCTTCCATTATTCGTAATTCCCCATCTCCAGTTCTTCCCTCCTGCCGTTCCACCATTGTTCTCTCCCTCCCTTCTTTCTTTCTTTCTTTCCTTCCTTCCTTCCTTCCTTCCTTCCTTCCTTCCTTTCCTGTGGCTGTGAGTGGAAGCTGCCGGGAGGATGGAGGCACGCGCAATTTTTCTTCCTTTTATCTTTGTTCCTTCATTTCTTCCTCCTCCTCCTCTCCTACTCTCCTGTCCATTTCCTTCGTACCTTCCATTTTCTCTCTATCTTTGCGTCTTTCCTTTTCCTTTTTTTTTTTTTTGTTCTTTTCCCCTCCCGTCATATTTCTGTCCTTCTCTCCTTCCTTTGTCCCTCATCATTTTCCAGTATCCTTCCTTCCTTCCTTTTTATCTTTGAGTGTTCCGTCATTCGTCTTTACTTCTCTCCTTCCTTTCATCCCTTCTTTTCTCCCTCTCCCTCCCTCCCCTACATCTTCCATACTCTTTCCCGTCCTTCCTTCCTACTCCTTCCTTACTTCCTTCACCCCTTCCATCCTGTAATCTTGTGTACTTCAGCTTCTCCTTGTTTTAGTTTCTTTCTCCTTTTATCCAAGTCTGGTTCATCTCTCTCTCTCTCTCTCTCTCTCTCAGTAATAGACGTCTAGTACCTCGACCCTACCTTCAGTAATCATATTTTCTTTTCGACTCTTCCTCCTGACCTTTCCTCAGTTCTTTTTTTTTTTTGGGGGGGGGACTTTTTTTTTCTGTCTGTCTGTTTGAAATTTTTGGAAACACTATTTGATGGAATGACACCAAAATTTTAATAACTGAAGTCCATTACAGGAGCAAGTGGTTAATTTAGGGGGTTAAAGGTTAAAGGGTAAGGTGAAGATGGGGGATGGTACTGCCTTGTCGGAGGTATGCACTGTCTGTGGTTGTGGTTGTTCACAATTTTTTTTTTTCTTTTATCATATAGTCCATTGTATTCATTCTTCGTTCCGTCCTTTCTTCCTGCCAGCCTACTTGTCTTCCCCCTCCCTCCCTCCCTCCCTTCCAGTCAACCTACCTACGCCCATTCCTTCCTTACTTCTCTACTTTCTTTCTTCCTTTCTTTCTTGTCCATCAACATACGTACTTTCGTCTATCTTTTCTTCCATCCTTCCTACATTTCTCCCTCCTCCCCTACTACCAGCCTACCTACAACTCCTTTTCCCTCCTTCCTTTCTTTATACCAGCCTATCAGCTTTCTTCCTTCTCTCCATCCTTCCTTTTCATTTCCTCCCTTCCTTCCTTTCTTCCTTCTCCCTTCCTACTAACCAATCTACACCTCTTCTTCCCTCCTTCCTTTCTTTATACCAACGTACCAACTTTCTTCCTTCTGTCCTTCCATCCTTCTTATTTCCTTCCATATTTCATTTCTTCCTTCTCCCGTCCTACCAACCAGTCTACACCTCATCTTCCCTCCTTCCTTCTTGTATACCAGCATACAAACTTTCTTCCTCTTGTCTTTCTTCCCTTGCTTGCTTGCTTGCTTGATTGCATCGTTCCTTCTTTCCTTCCTTCCTTCCTTCCTTCCTTCCTCCCGTGCATCGTGGCCAGTACCCCAGACCGCCCTGCCTTAACTGAATTACCAGCTCTGCGCTTCATATTGGACGCGGGAGTTACCACACTGTTGCCGGCAGCGAGTCAGCCAGGGAGTGTGTGTGGAGGAGTGAAAGGAGTAAATGAATGGATAAATGCCAGAGGGAATGAATGAATGATCAAAGAGACGGAGCAACAGACAAGTTAATGTATGAATGAGTGAATTAATTAATAAATATGTTAGTGAGTTAATGAGTGGATGAATGAGTGAATGAATGAATGGGGAATTTGCCAAAGAAATGAAACAACAATAATGAATGAATCTATGAGTGAGTGAGTGAATGAATGAAAGAGTGAATGAATGAATGAATGAATGAATGAGCGAGCAAGTGAAATAGATAGATAGAGAGGTAGGTAGATATAGATAAAAAACTTTGTCATTGACTCTGAGTTCACTTAAAACCCTCTCTCACTTCCCTCACTTTCTTCCCTTTAGGCCATCTATCTCTCTCCTCTTGTTTGTGTTCCCCTCCTTATTTACAGCTTCCTCTACACAGGGTCACTTTTTCCTGTCAGTCTTTACGGTTCGAGAGGTGGTCTTTCCTGGGGTGAAGACAGCCATAGAGAGAGTGAGGAGGAACTTTTAAAAAAGAGTCCATTGCCCTGAAAAGATTAATGGCGAGTGTTTTCCTGTTTTTTCATTTTTTGACATCTCTGGGAATTGAAAATACTGTCCGTTTCTGAGGTCCATTAACCCTCTCACATGCAATAGGTGACACACACACACACACACACACACACACACACACACACACACACACACACACACACACACACACACACACACACACACACACACACACACACACACACACACACACACACACACACACACACACACACACACACACTGATTATGATGATGATGATGACGACGACGACGACGACGACGATGATGATGATGATGATGCATGTTAGTCATTCATCCCTATGCTGAAACGCACTGGTAAGCCGGAGGTATCAGGGAGCCTTCTAAGGGGACGACACAACACCCCCCCCCATCTCCACCCTCAGTAAACCCAGTCGAGGGTGGACCAGTCACAAAACTATTTCACTGAGCTGGCAGATTTGTGATTGATGCCAGAGTAAACTATCGACTCCTATAGGTTTTTATTACTCTCATAGTTATTTTATTGTGTTTATCTTCGTAGTTTATGGTATACGTTATTTATCATTCACCATATTAAACATTCTCGTCAGTGCTTTTTTTCCCATAAGCTTCATGACTACGAGTTTTCGATTTTGGTTGAGAAAAAAATTTGGTGTTAGGTAGAATGGAATATAATGGCATCTTCTTTACGAGGTTGATGCAGAGATTCTATCCCCTTTACGAGGAGGCATTAATTTCATGCTTCAGTCTCTTTTATATCTCCAGTTCTTCATTTTATCTAGTTTCACGTTTCATCTCCTACTCGTACATCTCCCATGCCTCATTTTATTCAGTTCTTTCATTTGATCGTACTTCTCCTGTACTTCATTAAATCCAGTTTCATTTTCCACTCGTACATCTCTCGTATTAATTTTATTCATTTCATCTGCTCGTATATCTCCCATCGTCGATTTTCCCTAGTTTCATCTTCTACTCGTACATGCCTCATTTTTTTTCTCTCCAGATTTCAGAGTCATTCTTCACCCTTCATTTCATCTTAGTCTCCAGTGCTTCAGTTTTTCTTACATGGTCCAAACTCTTCGTCCCGCTTGATACATTTTTTAGTTCTCATCTGCCATTCTCGGGTTTTTCTTATCTTTTTTACTATTTTTTTTTCTTCTATGCGACAACTTCTTCAAAATTTTACACACGGTTTTTTCCTTCTTATTCCATGTTATTTTTCTTTTCGTTTTCCTGATTTTTTTTTTTATCTTCATCTTTCACTCTTCCTTTTTCCACTTTGCGTTATTTTCCTCTCGTTCCACACTCCATTTTTTCAACTCTGCGTTATTTTCCTAATCTTTTACGTTTCCTTTTTCCACTTTGCGTTTTTTTCCTCGTCTTCCACGCACCATTTTTTCTTTTTGTGTTATTTTCCTCATCTTCCACGCTCCCTTTTTCTACCATGCATTATTTCCTCATCTTCCACGCTCCCCTTTTCCACACCACGTTGTTTTCCTCATCTTTCACTCTCCGTTTTTCACTCTGCAATATTTTCCTCATATTCCACGCTCCCCTTTTTCCACTCTGCGTTATTTCCTCATCGTTCTCGCTCCATCTTTTCCCTCGTATTGCGTATCTTACTTTCCCATTTCCTTACTGTGCGTACTCTGCTGGCCTGTACGCTTCCTAAATAGGTTTTGTTGGGACAATGGACGGAGTAATGCAATTCACGAGAGTACGACAACATACATTGCGTAAAAAGGAATCTGATCTCGTCTCTCTCTCTCTCTCTCTCTCTCTCTCTCTCTCTCTCTCTCTCTCTCTCTCTCATTGTGTGTGTGTGTGTGTGTGTGTGTGTGTGTGTGTGTGTGTTTGTCATAACAAAAACAAATAACGGAGAAAAAAATGCTTGGTCAGGTTTGAAAAGGTAAAGAATGAACAACACCCGTAAGAGAATTATATAAAATAGAGTAAAACTTTCATATTATTATTATTATTATTATTATTATTATTATTATTATTATTATTATTATTATTATTATTATATTTTTATCATTATTATTGATGTACCGTTAAAAAAATGTAAATATCCCTAAAATAATGGTCTTTTGCGTCACCTGTTACTGTGTGCGAGGGTGCTGGGTCACAGGGAACGTATTCTGCTGTTTAGTCTAGGCAAACATTCGCTCTGTCCAGTTTATATTAGATTTAGTTTTCTGTGGCGTGGGCTGTCGCAGGATAAGTGAAATCCAAGAGGTGGCCGGAGGTAATTTCCACCTGTGATATTATGGAAGTTTTCATAGCCAAGCCTCAGCCCCACCTACGATATCAGTCAGTCAGTCAGTCAACCAACCAATCAACCAACCAACCAACCAACCAAGCAATCAATTAATCAGTCAATCAACCAGTCAACTAATCAGCCAGTCAGTCAGTAAATAAGTAAATAAATAAATAAATAAGTAAACGCATGAATTAAGTAACAGGGACGGTCATTGTTAAACCGTCGATCACGTAGCTAAAGATAATTTTGGTGGCAGTCTACAGTAAGAAAAAAAATGACAAAAAAGGAAAGACGAAAAAAAAGTTACCATTATCATAACTGCCCTCACAGTCATACAAACCGCCTCATTTCCAAAGGCTTTAGATGAGATTCGCATTCAAATACCGAAATCATTTTCCGATTGCCGGGAAGAGATGCAGCGCCCATGTAACCTGCCCCTCGCTGTGCAGTGCTAATGGTTGACCTTGCCATTGCGCGCTGGTAAATTGCACTAGCCTCGTAATTATCTAAACCATTTGCACTCCATTTTTGCAGCTGAAAACCATGTCCACTGATATATTTTTTATCTGTATTTTTTAACTTGCTTTTGTGTGGTATCTGACATCAATTTTCATTATTTTTTTGTTACTTTTGTTGGTATTTTTTCCGCACTTATATTTTTCAGGGGAGGCTTTTAACATTTTTAGCTGCATTTTTTTTTTTTTTTTTTTGTACTGATTGTGTGGTATGCTGATATCCATTTTTGTTTTTTATTTTGGTTTATTTATTTATTTATTTTTCTAGGGGAGACTTCTCGAACTGACGGAGTTGGATGTGATCTCCCTTGCAATTGAGAAAGCTATTAAAACACGAAGGCATCTTTTTTCCTACGTAAATGTGGCTCCACACACGTTATTACCTATCTTGTGGGAGACCCTTTGATTTAGGAAAGGTTGAATTAGCCTTGGTTAATATGTGACTGTGGGAACATTTTGTGTGTGTGTGTGTGTGTGTGTGTGTGTGTGTGTGTGTGTGTGTGTGTGTGTGTGTGTGTGTGTCTGTCTGTCTGTCTGTCTGTCTGTCTTTGTCTGTATACCTCTAATCCACACCTGTCTAGCCCATCCTAAATCCACAAACACATTGCCTCCATAAATATAACACACTACACACACTATGAACCACCCCAGGGAACCCCTGCTATACCCAGAGCCTGCTAAGCCCACAAATACATCATATACATAAAGGAATAACTACACTGGGGCTGGGGTGACTGAGCACCAATCATAACTTAGGGGACGCAGTTACGAAGTTGCCATTGGTCTGCTCCCCCACCGCCACGCACGAAGCTCCACTGGGGGTCAGGCTAATTACAGCACTCAGTCTTTTATTTTCTCACCTATTCACTCATTCGTTTTTTCGCTCATTCACTCACTCGCTAACTCACTCACTCAGTTGTTTTTTCACTCGATTCTTAACTTATTTTTTCACTCATTTGCTCACTTATTTTTTTACTCATGCATTTTCACTTTCACTCACTCACTCACTCACACACACACACACACACACACACACACACACACACACACACACACACACACACACACACACACACACACACACACACACACACACACACACACACACACACACACACACACATTTCCTGGCACAAATGGGGATTTTTAGACCAGTAAATTACCTTGATATCTTTTAAATTTTTCATTCCACATTCCGCGAAAGTAATGAATGAAGTTTGTTAGAAAGAAGTGACTTTTTTTACAATTAGTTCTTTATATGTTCCCAGGTAATTATGTTCACCTTAGGGCAGGTATCTAGTAGTAGAAGGTCAGCATTTATTCTCTTTACTTAGGTGATCATTTTTTTTATATGCTGCGATATCGTTATAGGGACTCGGTAAGGGTGAAGAGGCGGGGACACGGCTTTTGTTTATTGATTTATTTTATTGCTTCTACGACCAGGTGATTCTGTGTACCATGGATGAGTACCTCGGCGCAAAAGTCCACCGACATTCCTCTACTGAAAGTGTGTCTTTCTTTCTATATTTCTCATTCCTCTCCAAATGACGGAGACTGCCCTGCCTTCTCACACTTTATTGTTTTTATATTTGCTATTAAAACACACACACACACACACACACACACACACACACACACACACACACACACACACACACACACACACACACACACTTGTTCCTGTGACGCTTTCCATTGCCACTGCTGGCGATGAAATGTAGAACTTTTGCATATGACGGTACGGTTTTGTAGTAATGAAATGTGAAGAGATATGTCCGTGGAGTTATAAAGTAAATTGTGCTTTTTGGAGAGAGAGAGAGAGAGAGAGAGAGAGAGATTAAAGTCAGAACTAAACGTCGCCCACACAGCCACGTAAAGAGAAGCTGTGACAGCAAAATCAAGCAGGTTATTACTTCAGAAAATCAAACAGGTTATTACTTCAGTCTTGCTTTGTGAGTGTGGCTTTTATTTTTATTTATTTATATATTTTTGTGTCCCATTTTACAATTCATCTTTTTTTTTTTTTTTCATAGTTTTCATTCACACTTCTATTCTGATACCTTCATTTTGGGGGGTATCTTCGTTTCTATCTTTTATGTGTGTGTGTGTGTGTGTGTGTGTGTGTGTGTGTGTGTGTTATTTTCCATGTCATTTCACTCATAGTTTTGCGTTTGTGTTTTTCGTGCACCTTTTCTTCCTCTGTTATTTCCTTTCTCTTTGCATTTTTAAAAGTTCTTTCTGTTACTGTCTTCTTCTGCCTTTAGTAATTTCCCTGCTTTTGTGTCTTTTCTTGCACGATGTTTTTTTTTTTTCATTTTTTCTTTATACATTCAGTTTTACGTCTCAGTTTCCTCCTTTTGTGTTTTTCCTTTCATGTTATTTTTACCTCTTACTATTTCCCTTTTTTTCGTCTTTTTTGGTTTTAAGCGCAGTTATCTCTGTATATTGGTAATACTGTTAATTGTGAAGTAATTGGCTTGTCTTAAAAATGCCTGAGTAATGTTTATATATACATGTCGACCATTATCTGCTCACTCGATGTATTGCTGCCTATATCTTCCTTCACCTTTATAACTTTTTCTGTGTCTGCCCTCGCATTTCCCATTTCTCCCATCTTTCCTGTCACTTTTTATTACTCATCATTCCTTTTCAGGTGGCTTTACATTGAGTCACAAGTCAAATGGTTTCCTGTAAGCCAGGAAACCATTTACACCTCTGGGTGGTAACCATATAACCAACCCATATGTGCTCCTTACGTGTCAGCAAGTGGGTTCGTGGAGGGTTAGTGCCCTTCCCAGTAAAACAACTAACTCAAAGACAGACGGCCAACCCTTACGGGATTGTGGCGTCTGGCTGTAGATAGATATATTTTTAACATCAGTTTTATGGCAAGTCTTATGCTTTCCGTAATTTGCTTATTATTAGATATCATTTTCTTAAGTTTGATATATGGCTGTATTTTGGACCATAGTTGGATTTTTCTTTATTTTTAGCATAGTTTTGTGTATTTTTTCCCGTCTCCCTGTTTCTCGTTCACAGGGTTCTTAATTGTAACAGACTTTCTCTCTTCTATCCATTTTTTTCGTCTTGTCAATCACTCCCTCGGTAACTCAAACTTCACCCAACTTTTATTTCTTTTCCTCCTCGTCCTCCTCCTCCTCCTCCTCCTCTCTCTCTCTCTCTCTCTCTCTCTGTCTCTGTCTCTCTCTCTCTCTCTCTCGACTAAAGCTCCCCTGGGTCTCAAACGGTGATTAAAACTTTTGAAATGGATTACAAAATTAACTGCTTTTTTCGACACAACTTTTTTCTTGACATTTATCTTGTTCTCTCAGATGTCTTTCTGTATTTTGGTTTAGTTGATCTCTATTTTTGTTTTGTTCTGTATATATTGTCATGTTTGGCTGCCCTGTCTATCTCCTTGTCTGTCTTCATATCTATCTATCTCTCTATCTGTATCTATTTATCTGTCTATAATGTATGTATGTATGTATTTATGTATGTATGTGGGTATGTATGTGAGGGGGCGCACGCTTGTTGTTGATCAAAGTCAATACTGAAAGCATATTTATTTCTGCATATTTTTATTTTAGGTATATGCCTGGGAGTAATATGTTTTCCAGTGCCAGTGTCTTGTTTAACCTCCTCTGAGCTACAGAGAGAGAGAGAGAGAGAGAGAGAGAGAGAGAGAGAGAGTTCTTTTAATCCTCATGCTGCCAAATGCTCTTCCTTAAAGTTAAATTGTCTGGTAGTAGCGAGGATGAAGAAGAAAATGGGGCATCGTATTGACAGGATGAAATATATAATCAAAATTCCACTTAACAATGGATTTATAAGTAATGCAGAATTACGGGATTGGATGTGATTTGTTGTCAAAGTCTCGCTCTTGCCTAACTAAAAAGAGTAAGTTATTCTGATCGGCTGTGAATGAGTTAGTGTGGACGTGGCTGCTGTGTTGAACAGTCCTGTGTGCTGTAGATGATTGGCCTAGGGTGTGAAAATAGTGAGGTCCAGGGTGCTGATGATTATAGATAGTAGGTTGATAGGACGACAGATAAATAGATAGATTGATAGGTAGATAGATAGATAGATTGATAGACAGTGAGGCCTGATTGATGGATTGAATGATCGAAATAGAGACAGAGGTAGAAATAGAAGTAGATATATAGGTAGAGGTAGATAGAGATACAGTGATTCATTTAGACAGACGGGGGTATAGAGACAGGCCAATAGACATAGACAAATAGGAAGGTAGACAGAGACAGAGAGAGACACAAACTAATCTAGACAGACAGAAACACCTCCAGAGTAAGACAGACAGTTGTAGAGACAGTTATACAGACAGAAAAAATAGTTTAGATAGACACAGAGGTAGCCCCTTGGTGTGACAGAGACTCGTAGGTATAATTATTACAGTGGTTGTGGTGATAGATAGAGGCATAGCTAGATAGACAGACAGACACGTGTAGGTACAGTTATTGCGTTGGTTATGGTGACGGATAAACAGACAGACAGCCGGACAGACAGACAGACCCACTGACAGACAGACAGACAGACAGACAGATAGAAAGACAGAACTATAGATAGATACATAGGTACGTAGATCAAGAGATAGATATGTAGCCAAATAGATAAAGACGTGTAGGTACAGTTATTGCGGTGGTTGTGGTGAGGAATAGACACACAGACAAAGAGACAGGTAGATAGATTCATACATACACAGGTAAATAGATAGATATGTAGCCAGATGGATAAAGACGTGTAGGTACAGGTATTGCGGTGGTTGTGGTGAGGGGCAAGGCGATAGATACCCGTAATGGCCTGGATAATGGATAGTTTGGTGCTTCGCGTGTTTGATGATCCTAGTTGGCCAGTCCACCTGATGGATGCTGATGCTGATGATGATGATGCGGAGTCTGGAGGTGGTGATAGATAGGGTGGTGACGGGGTTGAAATAGAGGGTGTGGTGGTGAGGGACTGGTGGTGAGGGAATGGATATAGAGGGGGTGGTGGTGAGGGGGTGGGGATACGTGTATGTGTTGATGATGGCTTGCGAGTTGTATTTATGGATGATGATGATGATGATGATGATGATGATGGTGATGATGGTAGTGGTAGGGAGATGTTTTGAGTCAAGGGTTTTAGGGGAATGCGTAGGTGGGTTTGAGTAGGGGAGATGATGATGAAGGTTCTGGAGCATAAGTATAGAGACTGAAGCATTGTTCATAATGTTTACGTTATTATTGTTTTTGTTACTTCTGGCGTGAATCCAGTGGACTACAGAAATCATATTAGCTACATCAACTCGCTGCTTTCTCCAATTCTCTCGTCGCTCCTCTCCACTCCATTCCTCTTTACTACTCTCCTCTCCTCTCTACTCCTTTTCTCTCCCCTCCTCTCCACTCCACTCCACGTGTCTTCTCTCCTCTCCTCTCTACATCTTTCTTCTCTCCATTCCACTCCATATCTCTTCTCTCCTCTCCTCTCCTCTCTACAACTTTCCTCTCTTCTCCTCTCCACTCCATATCTCTTCTCTCCTCTCTACATCTTTCCTCTCTTCCCCTGTCCACTCCACTCCATATCTCTTCTCTCCTTTCCTCTCTGCACCTCAAATATTTTATGTTAAAAGGTTTGTGGTGTGTTTTGCCAGGTACATGAGATAAGTGTGTTGTGGTGTGACCATCTGCAGAATAATTAGGCCAGAGTGGAATGTTTTGGGAGGGCAGAGTGGATTGTTTGTGAGGGCAGAGTGGATTGTTTGTGAGGTCAGAGTAGGTTGTTTGTAAGGTCAGAGTAGATTGTTTGTGAGGGCAGAGTGGACTGTTTGTGAGGGCAGAGTGGATTGTTTGTGAGGTCAGAGTAGATTGTAAGTCAGAGTGGATTGTTTGTGAGGTCAGAGTGGATTGTTTGTGAGGTCAGAGTAGATTGTAAGTCAGAGTGGATTGTTTGAGGGCAGAGTGGATTGTTTGTGAGGTCAGAGTAGATTGTAAGTCAGAGTGGATTGTTTGTGAGGTCAGAGTAGATTGTTTGTGAGGTCAGAGTGGATTGTTTGTGAGGTCAGAGTACTGTAGACTGTAAGGTCAGGGTGGATTGTTTGTAAGGTCAGAGTTGACTGTTTGTAAGGTCAGAGTGGATTGTTTGTAAGGTCAGAGTGGACTATTTGTAAAGTCAGAGTGGATTGTTTGTGAGGACAGAGTAGATTGTTTGTGAGGACAGAGTGGATTGTTTGTGAGGGCAGAGTGGATTGTTTGTGAGGGCAGAGTAGATTGTTTATGAGGGCAGAGTGGATTGTTTGTGAGGGCAGAGTGGATTGTTTGTGAGGGCAGAGTGGATTGTTTGTGAGGGCAGAGTGGATTGTTTGTGAGGGCAGAGTGGATTGTTTGTGAGGGCAGAGTGGATTGTTTGTGAGGGCAGAGTGGATTGTTTGTGAGGGCAGAGTGGATTGTTTGTAATTTGTACTTTTGTGTTGATACTGAATTGTCGAAGGATGATGAGCGTATCGGCTTTAGTAAACAAGTCCATTAACAGGTGGGCGTGTGCGTGGGTGTCTGTTGTGTGTGTGTGTGTGTGTGTGTGTGTGTGTGTGTGTGTGTGTGTGTGTGTGTGTGTGTGTGTGTGTGTGTGTGTGTGTGTGAAGGTTATATATCTAGATGAACGAGGTGAATTATGACATAAAGGAAGCACTTGGAGATAGATAGATAGCTTTATAGATGAATAATAGATAGATAGACCGATAGATAGATAGATGAACAGATGAGGGGAGGTGTGAGAGAGTAGTGTAAGCAAGGGAGTAAGGGAGAGAGAGTAAAAGGTGAGGAAGGGGGGAGGGTCAAGGGTGTATATCTAGGTGAAGGAGCTGAGTTAGGGCAGTTAGTGTTGGGATGGGGATTAGTAGGTGTGTGGGGGAAGGGCGTGGACTGGGTGGCCGGGATTAACACAGGATTAACCACTTTTAACACCCATATTAAATTAACCCCGGCGCTAAAGGTGGATTCTCTCAACCCCCTCTAGCCCTAAGACGTGATTTTTTTTTTTCATTGCTGTCCAACCATTTTATTTAGCTTAGGGGGTATTTTTCTGACTATTTTTTCACTTTAACTTCGCTTAAAATTGCCATCTCTCCATCCGAAATGCTGAGCTGTGACTAGAGATTAGGTCTGGAAATAGTGCTAGTCACGAGAAAGTGCTGTGGAATGGAAGTATTATTATTATTATTATTATTATTATTATTATTGTTGTTATTATTAATAGTAGTAGTTGTAGTAGTGGCATCCCCTTGGCCTATCTGAACGAGAACCCAGTGGACTGCAGGCTGAAGGTACTCATCTCCTGTAGTTCACCATCCTTCTGTCGGTGGACGGGAAGGGATTGAGGGATGTTTGTATAACCGAGCAGCTCCACCGCCCAGTCATATCAGTGCCACCACGTAAAGGCATCAGATAAAAGTTCTGCCGGTAGCGAAAATGAAATGCAAATGAACGGAGATTTTTAGGAGGGAGTAGCTTAATGAAGGAAGGCTAGAGAGAGAGAGAGAGAATGTTACAGAGGGAGAAATAAAGAGCGAGGTGGAGACGAAGAGGGAGCAGTGAGGCAGGAAAGTACAAAATGAAGAAATGTAATGGACAAGAGAACTAGAATAAAAGGGATTTCTTTTTTTTCTTTTTTTTTTTTTTTTGTGAATGGTGTAGGTAAAAAACAAGAGTGTCAGAGATATATTGAAGTTGAAAAGAATATCTGTCTATCAGTCTACCTGCCTATCTAACAAATGATCGAGGCTTGTGTGAGAATAGTAAGGCAGAAGAATAGTTTGTGAGTGATTGCAAATGTAGAAGAGAAAATATGTACCTTTAGTCATTCAGAGGGACGAGTGGAAAGAGGTACCCTACCCGCCCGCCCCCCCCCCAAAAAAAAAGGAATGCAAGAGAGCCTAGTGAGGGAAAAAAACAGTCAGGTGTGAAGGGTGAAAACATGTTGATGATGACAGTGAGAGGGGTTGGAAGGGCAGGAGGGAAGGGTAAACAGGAGAGGAGGTTGTGTGTGTGGGTGTAGGATGTTTCTGGCGTGTGTGTGTGTGTGTGGGTGTTTGTGATGTGTGTGTGTGTGTGTGTGTGTGTGTGTGTGTGTGTGTGAGTGAGAGAGAGAGAGAGTAAAACGTATGGTAAGCAAATTAAAAAAAAACTAACAAGCATCCCTAGAAGTCAGAATCGGGGAGGAACGTATTATTTGTGGATAATGTGGATATTTTACACACACACACACACACACACACACACACACACACACACACACGTTCGCGAGTAAGAGTAAGATAGATTTGTTTTCTTGTTTTTGTCTGTTTGTCTATGTATCTGTGTATCTATGTACCTATCTGTCTTTCTATATGTCTGTCTGACTATCTAAATCTCTCTGTCTATCTATCTGTCTGTGTCTGTCTGTCTACCTGTCTATCTAAATCTCTCTGCCTACCTGTCCATATGACGTTATTAATCACACACTTTAATAATACAGATTTTTACTCTATCTATCTATCTATCTGTCTGTGTATCTATCTATCTATCTGTCTATCTATATCTATCTATCTACCTTTCAATATGCAAAGGGTATCGCCACCATTATCTTGCACACCATTACTCTCGTTATACCATTATACCCGCCATCAATGTTAAGCGTGGGATTATATGCGCCGTATCTATGCAGAGGAGCACCTGCACTGTCACGAGTGTGTGTGTGTGTGTGTGTGTGTGTGTGTGTGTGTGTGCAGAGACAGGGAGGGAATGTGTGCCTCTGTGCGTGTGTGTGTGTGTGTGTGTGTGTGTGTGTGTGTGTGTGTGTGTGTGTGTGTACTCCTGTTTGTGTGTGTACGATGAAGAGGGAGAGAGTGTGTGTGTTCAGCTGGAATATGTTTTGTCATGTATTTGTCTTTGAATTCATCTGCTTATTTTGCATGTACTGCATATAAGTATGTATGTACAGCTCCGGACAGATGAAACGGCTACACCCCATCCACCAGCGACTTGGTTTGGGTCTCAGTGGTTCTGGTAACATTTGCAGGTGGAGGGAGGGGGGATGTGGGAGGGTGAGGAGGGGAGAAATGTGGGCGGAATTATATAGGGGGTAGTGTGGGAGGGTGAAGAAGCAGCACAGTCTGGCTGGTGGGAGGGGGAGACGAATGGTTGGGTAGCGGAGACGAGAGTCTGCTGGAGGGTAAGACAGGTGAGTGTGATTAGATGAAAAGAAATTACAAAAAATGAATTATTATAATATCTGCTGCATATATTGCATTTTATCTACTAAATAAAAACACTGTCTATTATTCACCACCGTATTTGGGTATCCTACTCATTATTATTATCCTTTGGATATTAGGCAATAAATAAAGATATTGGACGGTCTTTCGGACCCGAACCAATTTTTTAATAACTTTTTTCTTCAGCTTTTTCCGTATTCCTATTATCCCTCGTGCTTGAAGTCCCCCTTTTTATCACTTTCTCCTACGCCCTACATTTTTTTTAGGCATAAGGCAGTTTAACTTTCTCTTTAAATAACCATATTTGTCAACAAATATTCCTTTCATTAATCTATTTAATTACCTGTTTTCTTTCAATATGCATTTGTCTAATAATGGGTGTTACACCTTAATTGGCGCCGGTATTTGACGTTTTGAATAAATTTGGTCTAAATTTACGCATATATTGCAGTCTCTCTCAAGTAGGCTGGCAACCTCACACATCCTCCCCCCTGCTTTCTCCTTCTCTCGCTACCCGTTCCCTCCTTTCCTTTTGTAGTACTGTTTATTTATTCTTTCTCATATTTTTAACCTCATTCCTTCTTACAAACTTTCAGTGCCATAGGAATTTCTCCCTTATCACCTGCAGTCCTACTACATGAAAGTGGAAAAAACTGCCATCGGGAAAAGAATAACTGGAAATTTATGGCGAAGGTTACGATATTAGTTATTTAGAATGAAAATGTTGGCAGATACGCATTCTTGACGTGATTATCGCAGCCACAGCATTTCGCCTTCATAAAACAGAAGGACTATAGGTTTCATGCATTACCTCCTTACGTCCAGCATTACTATGCAGAACGCCATGTATAACACATTAAGGACCACAAGGACAGTACTGGTAGTCATCGTGATTCTCATGAATCTCTCCATAGGCTATTGAAAACAGTGCTTTATGCTCAACTTCAGAATTATGTTCTCATCATGGCAATGATAGGCAAAGATAATAAAAACAATATATACAACCAAATTATCATTTATTATACAACAAAGCTCAAACTGCCTCCGTGCTACCTTAAAAAAATTAAATACCTGATCATATATATATATATATATATATATATATATATATATATATATATGGATGATGCCTTGTCGTAGCGCTTAAGGGAATAACAGGGATGACGACGGTGATAATTGTCGCAAGGGAACGAGATGAAAGGAAAATTTTCTCTACCTGAAGTAAATTCTAATGGACAGTAATAATTCGAGACCCCGTTTATTGACAATAATTTTTATAGATCTGCATGTCGCCGTTATTGCGTCTCGGAACATTTCGGTAGATGATATAACTAATATAAATTGATAAATCGTCTATATTACGTGATAAGTATGATATAGTAACGATAATCTGTCCTGATAGAGTAAATCTTGCTGTGACGGAAGGGTATTTGTAAAGCGAACTAATTTATACCACAGACTGTATCAGAAGTGTTTCTTCTTCGTAAATTGAAGCTCGATGAATACTCTAGACTGTATGCCAGGAAGCAGGTGACCTTGGTGTTTCTTATGAGGGATCCGGTTCGTGGCATAGTATGGAGGATGCATAGAGCTCAGATTTATCAAACAGATAGTATCCTCGTAACTGGCCACCTCTTCACCCACTTCCTGAAACTCAGACATGGAGTACCGGGGTGAGAATAACGCCATAATGACTAATACACCACAAACACATGGATATTTATACATCAACGAGAAACGACTATGGTTCACTTGTATTTTCTATGGACTGCAATAAACACCGTTACTCAGGGCAGACCACCAGTTCCATGTTTTGTCAGTATATACTGAGATGAATGATTCTAACCGAATCAGGTAGATCCTCTCCGTCAACTGAGACAGTGGCATACTGACATGTGAATTAATTGTCATGTCTGGTTATTCTTTAGAAACAGTAAAAAAAAATAATGACTTTTTGTTTACCTGTAGAAACAAATAAAATATATATATATATATATATATATATATATATATATATATATATATATATATATATATATATATATATATATATATGATCAGGTATTTAATTTTTTTAAGGTAGCACGGAGGCAGTTTGAGCTTTGTTGTATAATAAATGATAATTTGGTTGTATATATTGTTTTTATTATCTTTGCCTATCATTGCCATGATGAGAACATAATTCTGAAGTTGAGCATAAAGCACTGTTTTCAATAGCCTATGGAGAGATTCATGAGAATCACGATGACTACCAGTACTGTCCTTGTGGTCCTTAATGTGTTATACATGGCGTTCTGCACAGTAATGCTGGACGTAAGGAGGTAATGCATGAAACCTATAGTCCTTCTGTTTTATGAAGGCGAAATGCTGTGGCTGTGATAATCACGTCAAGAATGCGTATCTGCCAACACTTTCATTCTAAATAACTAATATCGTAACCTTCGCCATAAATTTCCAGTTATTCTTTTCCCGATGGCAGTTTTTTCCACTTTCATGTAGTAGGACTGCAGGTGATAAGGGAGAAATTCCTATGGCACTGAAAGTTTGTAAGAAGGAATGAGGTTAAAAATATGAGAAAGAATAAATAAACAGTACTACAAAAGGAAAGGAGGGAACGGGTAGCGAGAGAAGGAGAAAGCAGGGGGGAGGATGTGTGAGGTTGCCAGCCTACTTGAGAGAGACTGCAATATATGCGTAAATTTAGACCAAATTTATTCAAAACGTCAAATACCGGCGCCAATTAAGGTGTAACACCCATTATTAGACAAATGCATATTGAAAGAAAACAGGTAATTAAATAGATTAATGAAAGGAATATTTGTTGACAAATATGGTTATTTAAAGAGAAAGTTAAACTGCCTTATGCCTAAAAAAATTGTAGGGCGTAGGAGAAAGTGATAAAAAGGGGGACTTCAAGCACGAGGGATAATAGGAATACGGAAATAGCTGAAGAAAAAAGTTATGAGAAAATTGGTTCGGGTCCGAAAGACCGTCCAATATCTTTATTTATTGCCTAATATCCAAAGGATAATAATAATGAGTAGGATACCCAAATACGGTGGTGAATAATAGACAGTGTTTTTATTTAGTAGATAAAATGCAATATATGCAGCAGATATTATAATAATTCATTTTTTGTAATTTCTTTTCATCTAATCACACTCACCTGTCTTACCCTCCAGCAGACTCTCGTCTCCGCTACCCAACCATTCGTCTCCCCCTCCCACCAGCCAAACTGTGCTGCTTCTTCACCCTCCCACACTACCCCCTATATAACTCCGCCCACATTTCTCCCCTCCTCACCCTCCCACATCCCCCCTCCCTCCACCTGCAAATGTTACCAGAACCACTGAGACCCAAACCAAGTCGCTGGTGGATGGGGTGTAGCCGTTTCATCTGTCCGGAGCTGTACTTATATGTGTAGCCTATGTATGTGTGTATATACGAATGAGCTTGTATGTGTGTGCTCATGAATGGATGCTCTCTAAGTATGCATGTCCTCCAAGGTGTATGTGTGCGTCTTTATGAGTGTACATGTCTGCCATATTGTGTGTGTGTGTGTGTGTGTGTGTGTGTGTGTGTGTGTAAACTGGTCATGATAGTTTGCGGATCTATTTTAGTTCTTTCAGTGTGATTCTCCTCTGTGTCAGACGACCTGTAAGGACCACCAGATCTGTTGCGGTCTGTAACGCTTTGTACATTTTATTTTACTGAACCTCAAAGGTATGAGGTAGGCTGCTTATCTCTCCTCCTTTTCCTGTGCTTTCCTTCTCCATACCACTCATCTCTCCTCCTTTTCTTCTTCCTTCTTCTTCCTTCTCCTCCTCCTCCTCCTCCTCCTCTTTCTTCCTCCCTTCTCCATCTCGGACAGGGTCTAAAGCAATAACACGTTTGCACAGTCGGCCTGCTACCTTATCTACTTTATGTCACCATCCGTAGTGTCCTGGCCATGGGGGAAGGAGCACAGGGGTTGTGAGGGAGTGAGAATTGTGTAGAGGGATGCGGATGGGGTGGGAAATGGTGTAAATGGGTGAGGAGAGGGTGGGAAGGAGTGTAGAAGGGTGAGGAGGGGTCGGGAAAGGGTGCAGAAGGATGAGGGGTGGATGGGAAAGGGTGTAGATGGGAGAGAAGGGGGTGGGTATGAGTGTAGAAGGATGGGGAGGCGGTGGAAAATTGTGTAAAACGGTGAGGAGCGGGTGGGAAATGGTGTAGAGAGATTAGGAGGGGATGGAAAAAGCGTAGAAGAGTGAGGATGGGGAGGGAAATGATGTAGAGGGGTGAGGAAGGAGTGAGGTATTATACAGATACGTAGCTACACAAACCTTCCAGTCTTCATTAAATAATCCAGCCTTAATAATAGTAGAACTTTGTACAGGAATTTAAGAGCAGGAATAGATTTACTCTCAGGACCCTACCTCACTTTACCCTTAGGTGGGAAAAGAAATGGGGATGATGATGATGATGATGATGATGATGATGATGAAATTTAGCAGCAAGGGGTGAGGAAGGGCACAGAGGGGTGACGAGGGTCGACAAGTTACAAAGTTACATAGACCATTTATGCCTTACTGTCCGTATTACAAGTTACTTAGACCATTTATGCCTTACTGTCCATATTACACAGTATTAAGCCCATCATATAATTACCGTGTTCGTATGCAGAAAAATAAACAGATAAATTATGAGGTGTCAGGGAGTCTCTTACGCCCACGAGGACAAGGCCCCACTCTTCCAAGATTTCTGCTCGTGCGTCTTGAATTCTTTCCGTTCCAGAGTCTCAAGATTTTTTTTTTTTTTTTTAATAGGAAGAGCGGAGGACTATCGGACGGACGGAACTTGTTAAAAACTTTTCTCTTGCGTAGTTGTTTATTCTCAAAATACGCAGGCATGATAGAAAGCGTGGAAAATGGAGGGAATGCTACTCGGAATGCCTCCTAAATTTCAGGCTGTTATATTTTAGTTACGGATGCATAATTTTTTGATGGAGCGGCATCTGTTTCTCGCTTTAACAATTTTCGGAGGCGAGATGCTTCAGACCCGTAGACTATAACAACTTCAGCGAAACAACACCACACCACACAACATACCCTAGCACAGTCGTACACCGCACCACACAGAATAACCTCCCACACCACTTATTCCCCTTCCACATCACACCACACCAAGGGCGTTAACTGAAAGGGCCTGAAGATCCCGCATGTAGTACTTTTCTACTATCTACATTTCTACTTCTTCGTGTGTCTATTTTAGGAAATGGAACCATGATTGAGACGAAAGGGATTACATAATACCCCCTTTTCCCTACAGAGTTAAGGCATTTTAGTCTTGCAATAATGCTGGAGAGGGACACCTTCATGTGTTGGCACTGATCCGGCCGGTCATAAACGTCCCTCAGCTCCTTCCCAGTCCCCCAAAACAGGATGGTGGACTGGAGAAAGAGCCCAACTTCAGGCAGCAGTCCTCAGGGTTCACATTAGATGAGCCTGAGTCCTCTACAACAACAGCAGCAAAAATATCCCTTCTTCATTAAATAGTCTTTTGGACACAATGGGCTCACAGTTTTCCTCATAAAATTCTTGCCTCCGTTAGATAATTTATTCAGTCAAATGGAAAGGGAAATAATATTCAAACCAGGTGGGAATATCTCAGTAAGGCCGGAGTAATTAACCTGTCCCGCCCAGGTTTGAGGAGGGAGAGAGAGGAAGAGAGCGAAGGAAAAAGAGGGGAAAAGAGCGAAGGAAAAAGAAAGAAGAGCTGGATGTAGAAGACGAAGATGGCTTTGTAAAATGAAAATAAATTTGTAAAATAAAAATAAAATAGGTGAGAGATGTCATGCATTGAATTGACTCATGCGATGATGATGATGATGGTGGTGATGGTGATGGTGATGATGGTGGTGATGGTGTTGGTGGTGATGGTGATGATGGTGGTGATGGTGATAATGATGATGCTAATGGTGATGATGATGATGATGATGATGGTGATGATAATGGTGATGATGATGATGATGGTGGTGATAATAATGTGATACGCAAATGGAAAGTAAGGATGATAATAATGATGAAGGAAATTGAGAATGATTTAAGGTTAGAAAAGAAGGAGCAGAGAAAAGAAAATGGCAAAAAATAATTATAATAATAAAAAATAAAAATAGATAAAAGGAAAATTAATGAGATGTGTTTGAAGAAGATTGACAAAAGCTGACAAAAGCTGTGCGAAAAAAGGGCTGCATAAGAAATTGTCGAGGTGATGAGCAAAAGGAAGGATGGAGAGAGAGAGACAGAGAGAGAGAGAGAGAGAGAGAGAGAGAGAGAAGAAAAATGTTGGGAAAAAGAAAAGAAAAAACAGCTCTCATTTACTCTCTCTCTATCACCGTATGTTGGAAATCGCATCTTGTCTCACTTTTGATTGAAGCTCTATTTTTCCCGTGCTTTATAAATTGCTGTATCGTTACCTCCCCTGAATTTCCAGCTCTTTTATTCTCTCTCTCTCTCTCTCTCTCTCTCTTTCGAACGAACGAACGAACGAACGAATGGAACCACCACCACCACCACCACCACCATCATCATCATCATCATCATCATCATCATCATCATCATCATCATCATCATCACCACCACCACCACCACCACCACCACCACCACCACCACCACCACCACCACCACCACCACCACCACCACAGGAGATTAGCAGTTACAAAGTAAAATGTCAGATCGCAAGTGATCAAACAGCCTTCACCTTTACTTAAATACCTGGGGATGGAATAGCGAAATGTCTGTGGAGGAAGAGAGAGAGAGAGAGAGAGAGAGAAAGGTCACAGGTAAATGTCGGCAAATAAAGAATTTAGAGAGAGATGCAGAAAAGAATCGGACGCGGGAAAAGTCATAAGGATGAAAGCGAGAAAAAAGAGAAAGGTATAATTTAATGCCGGATGTTTCTCTCTCTCTCTCTCTCTCTCTCTCTCTCTCTCTCTCTCTCTCTCTCTCTCTCTCTCTCTCTCTCTCTCTCTCTCTCACACCCTTATACACTTACATTCACTCATTATCTCCCTCACCTCCAAATTTAATTCACTCATTATCTCCCTAACCTACAACTTTAGTCTTTCCCTTTATCCTCACCCTCACCCTCACCCTCTATCAATTCACTCTGGCCTTTACCCTCTCAGGATCATGCCAGATTAAATGCCCAGCGGTATCTGGCAGCCACACACACACACACACACACACACACACACACACACACACACACACACACACACACACACACACACACACACACACACACACACACACACACACAGAGCTAACATATGGGCGCCTGGTGGTCTAGTGGGAGCGCCCCAACCTGATGTAGCCTATCAGGTTCGAGTTCCAAATGATGGTTGAGAGAGAGAGAGAGAGAAAAAAAAAAAATTGCTCACATAATGCCGCTCAGGTCAGAAGGACTGGTCACCTTCGAGTTAAATGTCCAGACTGAGTAACCATCCTTCAGATTCTTTTGCTGCTGATAAATTGATAAAAAAAAAAGTTCATAAATAGATGGATGGATGGTTGGTTGAGAGATAGACGTGCAGGAAGATAGACAAAAAGAAAAATGATAGTTATTGTTCAAGGGACAGACCGATAGATAAATAAAATAGACCGATATTCATCCCACTTTCATGTCCACAGGTTCCCGGAGAAAACAGAGGGCGATGCACCGATACAAGGTAAATTGAAGGAGTTATGTTTTTGCTTCCTATTATTTTTCTCTCTCATGTTCTGGGTGTTCTCTGTTCTTGTAGTGTTATGCATTTGTTTTCTAGGGTATATTCTGCGTTTTTTTTTCATGAGGTATTTTTTTATTTAATGGTTTTATTCTTTGACTGATTTCGTTCTTTTTTGTTTTTTTGTAATGGGCACTAATGCTTTGAAATACGAACAAGTTTTTATCCTTTTAAATGATCGCTTTTGCCTACTGCGTTCTTCCAGCTTCGAAGTACGGTGAAGGTATGTGAGGAGGCCTTGAGACTGAGAGAAATGACAGAAAAGGTGTTAAAGTAGAGGCAGTGTAATGGAAAGGTTTAAATAGGGTGTATCAGTGTGCTAAGTGTAAAGAAAGGGTGGGGAGAGACTGCTAAAGGAGAATACACAGATTGAAAGTAGAGGAAATGAGGTGATAAGTGGTTGATAGAGAAGATAAACAGATGGGAAGTAAAGGAAGTGATATGATGAGAGAGTGAAAAAGAAGCTAAACAGATAGGAAATAAAGAAAGTGAGATGAGATATTGATAGAGAAGATGTACATATCGGAAGTAAAGAAACAAAGGTGATGAGAAATTGATAGAGAGGATGTAGAATTCGGAAATGAAGGAAAAAAGATGATAAAAGAAGATTAACAGATTGGAATTAAAAATCTTGAAATGATGAGAGATTAAGAAGATAAACATCGAAAATAAAGGACGTGAGGTAATGAGGGATTAATAGAGACGATAAACAGTAATAAAGGATGTGAGGTGATGAGAGATTTATAAGGAATATGTACAGATCGGAAATAAAGGAAGGAGAGATTAAATAAGATGATAAACAGATCAGAAATAAAGGACCTAAGGTGATGAGAGATTTATAAAGATGTACATATCGGAAATAAAGCATGTGAGAGGTAGGAGAGATGGCGTAAGAGGATTTTGTATCACTGAAGCCTGAACATCCACAAGGGCGAGGGGTGTGTAGGGAGCAGAGCAAATGAAAAGGAAAGATATGGTATAAGGGGAAACATCTCGCTGTCACTGATTTACAACTAGTTAAGTGCGCTTTGTGGGTCTTTTGACGCGAGAGCGGGCGCTTGTACATACCCGGTACGTCTATCATCATAATTCATCTTGGTGTAAGCTTTCAGCGTTTCTGGTGAGGTAGCTTGACAATAATCTCTTCTGTATCTCATGTAGTAGAAAAATTATTAGCCTTTGAAAACCATCCCGGTCGGACCTCGTGTCGGGTCGGGCCGGGTTGTGTCGGGCCGCTCATTGCTCAGCTGAACGTTTCACCGCTCGCTTGTTACGAGCGAGCGGTGAAACTATCGAGGTAAATCAGTGGGGTTGTTGTGAACGTTGCAGGTTTTCATTGTTTTAGATCAGTATTTACGACAACAGAGAGGATGGATAGTAGGTATGTGAGTGGCTGGGTGAGGTAGTTTTGTGTGTGTGTGTGTGTGTGTGTGTGTGTGTGTGTGTGTGTCACAGTAGACGTGTTTCCCCATTTTTCCTTACATCTATTGTAATTGAGTTCATGTTTCAGACTCTTACAAAGCTTACAGTTGGTGGTCTACAGTTCTTTCAGATTCTGTAAAACTGAAGAAAGAAAGATAGTTTGACTGAAAAGAATGACGCTGGGTGAGGCAAATCTTTGGGAAAATTGAATACGCAGGCAACAAAATAAGAAAAACAGTGAATCGATGTAGTTTAATGTAGACTAGTAATCCCTGACGTGTCTCTAAAGCAGAAAAGAATCGCTTGGCAGTAGCAGACAGTAAACCACACAAGGGCGGACCGAGGTACTGAAGGCGTTGGAAAGGAGGTAATAAATGCAGCCTTGTTTGCCACGACACTCAGAAAATACAGAGGCGGAGGGAGAAGCAGCTGAGAGAATATGAGGAAGGGGGAGGACGGTGGGCATTTATATTCACCCATTTGTGGACAATGGGACAATGAATGCCTCAATCTCTCAACACGGATTTAGTGAATGGCATAATATCTCTACCATTGTGTGTGGGGTGGGTACCCGAAGGGGGGATGGTGGTGGTGGTGGGGGTTGAAGGCTGGTGAATTGTGGGCTGTGGCTGGTTTGGCTTTACTATATTTTGTGCAGAGAGAGAGAGAGAGAGAGAGAGAGAGAGAGAGAGAGAGAGAGAGAGAGAGAGAATATTATGACACCATTCTGATAAGTGCTAAATATAAGTGCGACCGTGTTCACTGTATTACTATTAAGTTTTGGTAATATTCTGACTGCTCCATCCTGCCGCCCTACCTACTTTTTTCCTTGTAAGTATAATGAAATTATCAGAGCTTTCAGTCACCACAATTCACTCACACACATAGACATACAAATACAAACCTAGCCACGCCTACTCAACCCCACCAGAAACTTCACACACACACACACACACACACACACACACACACACACACACACACACACACACACACACACACACACACACACACACACACACCAAAAACCCTCCAGCTTCACACCTTTGCCCCTCCCAAAATCATCCCCCCAAAATTCCCATCTCCCCACCCTTTCCTATCTCCCCACCCTTTCCTTCTGACCAATATGTATCAGAAGATTCAGTGATCATCAGTCTCTCTTCGTATTACCTAAAAACACCTACCTACACCCACACCCACAGACGTCCAAGCCCACTCACATAGCCTCAGAACACACATCCAAGCACCGAAACACCTACCTCCACCCACTCTATTTCGACCCCCATGGACACACCCACACAGCGAAACACATGCACACAAATCCCACAACACACCCACATCCATACACAACCATAGACACCCAAACCCACCTACAATTTTCCGACCCCCAAACCACATACCTAAATACCCAAACGCACTGACACAGTCCAAAACTACACTCGCACACTAACACCCACCTCCACCCACACTATTACAAGCACCCATCCACACACCCAAACACACCTACACGCTCCCCAAAACACACAATCACACAACCTCCTCCAAACCATTCAGACTCCCCCGCCACCCAGAATCACCCAAGAAAATGTCCCTCCTTCCTGGTCCCCCCCAAACCCCCCCCCTTTTTTTTTTTTTATCTCCATTCCTCGTGGCCAATATTATTATCAGCGGCTGCAGTGATCACCTCGCTCCCTTCTTATCAATACGAGGTCGTAACTTCTGGCTCGGGAATTCTCATCGACATGCAATACCCGGATGTGGAACCTATATCCGATATTTGCCTCGGCCCTCCTGCAGTTACCACCTTTTTTTGTGGGAAAAGGGGCGCCTCACCCTTTTCCCCCCACAAAAATCCCTCTCCACAAAGCCTTCCTTTTTCTATCGCTAACTGGATATATTTTCAGTTTTGATACACTAATCTTTTTTTTTTTTTGTATTATGATCTAGTAAGCCATATAATGCAGTGACGTAGCCTCTTATTTTATTGATGCCTCTTTTATTTTATTGATGACACCACCAGACTTTTATTCAACTTGGGGGGGATAAGTAATGTTTTGGAAGTGTGTGTGTGTGTGTGTGTGTGTGTGTGTGTGTGTGTGTGTGTGTGTGTGTGTGTGTGTGTGTGTGTGTGTGTGTGTGTGTGTGTGTCCATTACAATCTTCACTACGATGATGACGATAGAAGGTGAATTTTTACCAACAAGTAATTCCACGACACTGAAATGAAAAACTTAGGTATTGTCAGTCATGTTGGGGGCTTAAGGCTTAGAGGGTCTTATTTCTCTCTCTCTCTCTCTCTCTCTCTCTCTCTAAGAAATACTAAAAGGTAGAGAATAATTGGCGATAGTAAAGCGAGAAAACTGAAGAAAAATGATAATGTAGTAAAACATAGTTAATTATAATTGATGATCTATAAAAGTAAAGGGAAAGAGAAGGCCTAGGAAATAGTGTACGTGAGGATTGGGATGAATGATGATGATTATGATGATGATGATGATAATGATGATGATGATGATTTTAGATGAAAGACGTAAAGTTTAAAAAAAAAAAAAACTACAGTAGTTCATAAAGCGAAAGGTATAAGGTCGATATGAAAATGATGATGAGGATGAATATAATGACGGAAATGACTATGACGGCCACGATAAATTTAGGCGAAAACGATAATGATGATAATGAGAGAATCCAGTAAATATAAAAAAAAAAAAAGCGAGACACCCGGTAAATAATTATTGGGTTGATTGAGGAGTGATTGAAATGCGAGGGGCGGTGGCGGGGTGGATAGCAGCCAATATCCTGAAGGCGACCTAGGCACCAGAGGACAAAGGGAGAGAGAGATGGAGGGAGGGAAGGAGGAAAGGAGAGAGAGAGAGAGAGAGAGAGAGAGAGAGAGAGAGAGAGAGAGAGAGAGAGAGAGGAATGAGTGAGACAAAGGGTGAGAGGAAATGGAAGGTTAGAGATGTGGGGAAGGCAGAGAGAGAGAGAGAGAAAGAGAGAGAGAGAGAGAGGAATGAGAGAGACAAAGGGTGAGAGGAAATGGAAGGTCAGAGATGTGGAGAAGGCAGAGAGAGAGAGGGAGAGAGAGAGAGAGAGAGAATTAACTGGAGGCGGCCAAGGCAACGAGAGACAAAGGGAGGAGGCACTGGAGGAGGGGTAGGAGGAAGTGGGGGAGCGAGGGGAAGGAAATGGAGGAGAGAGAGAGAGAGAGAGAGAGAGAGAGAGAGAGAGAGAGAGGGGATGGGAGAGAATGGGGGGAGGAGAGAGGGAGGGAGGAGGAGAGGGATGGAGGGAGAGGGTCGTGGGTAGAGAGAGAGAGAGAGAGAGAGAGGTGGGAAATAATATGCAAGAGAACGTCAGCCAATCGTGTACAGAAATGAAAAACTATAAATTACAGTATTATGAAAGTTATTCGGGAGCCTACTAAGACCACTAGTAAATAACCCTTTCTGAGTACGAGACAATGATTCGTGAAAATTATTCTAATATTCGTGTACCTAAAAACCTGGGCAAAAAAATCTTAATGGACTTTCAACACAGGAACATTTAATGCCATAAAGAATAGAAAAAAACGACATTAAAATAAAAGTTACGCTACCAGTGATATGAAAAATTTCGCCTCTTAATAATTTGCCAGGAATGAAAAAAAAATACTTCTCTAAATAATGTGAAAAAGTGCAATTGCCGACAGGAGTGTATATTTGCCTGGAGCCCGAGTGAAATTAAAAATGAATGTGATAATATTTTGGAATGATGTGTTGGTATGTCGAAATTGTAACTGGGTGTGGGAAATGTGTATATTATTATGTGTTAAGTGTATGACTATGTAAATGTATTGTGTAACTGAATTTAGGTGTAATTTATGAGTGCCAAATATAGGTGATCAGTTTTAGGGGTATGAAATAAGTTCTCTCGCAAAATCAGCTTCTCAGAGGTTGGATTTTCAGCGGCAGTGTTACATCACTTTCTCTTTACTGTCTGGATCATAGTGGATATCGTTTTTATCTCTATGCTTGTTTGTTTCTTCCATCTCCAAAAGGTACGCAACACCCGTATATTCACACACACACACACACACACACACACACACACACACACACACACACACACACACACAGAATGTTTTCCAGATTCCATGCACTTTTTCAAAACGTTAGGATGGAAAAGGCATGATAATTTTTGTAGCCATTTTACGTAGCAAACCCTGGAACACCCTCCCTATTTTTCTGTCATTCCCCTCTCTGCCTGATTTTTTTTTTTTTTTTTCGTGCAGTGTGTTCAGGTATCTCAGAATGAATGAACCTTGATTGTTGCTCTCTTTAATTCAGTATTCTTTGGAGTAATGGTAATTTTTGTAGGCTTTCATAGTTGTTACTGCTGTATGCATGAAATACTAGTATTGATGATGATGATGATGATGATGATGATGATTTGTTGATGGCTGCTGCTGATGATGATAATTATAATTACAATGATAATAATGGTAATGCTGGTACTGATGCTGGGGTTGATGATGATGATAATAATAATAATAATAATAATAATAATAATAATAGTAATCAAATAATAAAAGTAACACGATGATGATGATGATGATGATGATGATAATAACAATAATAATAATGAAAATGCTGGTAGTGATGCTGGTAATAATAATAATAATATTTATTATTATTAATAATAATAAAAGTAACAGTTCCAGCACCGTACTAGTAGTCTCATCATAAGAAAAAAACAATGATAATAAAAAATACAACGACCAGGTACTGACAACATAAATAAGGAAAAGAATAAAATTAAATGAAATAAAAAGTGTTCATAAAATAAATTCCAGTCCCTTCTCAAAGTTCGTCTCATTATTACAAGGTGAAATTCTGCGGTATTGTCGGTGAGGCCTGCTATCGTAAACCGCTTATCGTAATGCCGATACACCTTTCGCTATCCGATACACCCGCCACCTCCGTAATCCGATTAAATTTTTTCCTCGACAGGTTATAAGTGTTCCATTTTTTACGCTGTTTTGCTCACTATAATTTTTGGGTTCATTTTTTGGATCACTTACTCGTATTCCCTTAGTATATATATATATATATATATATATATATATATATATATATATATATATATATATATTTTCCTCGGGATTTTTTCTTAATTTTTTCACTTCGTGTTTCTCACACTATATTTTTTGTGTGTTCGTTTTTTGGATCCCTTTTATTTCAGTATTTATTTCTTTAGTTCATTTTTTCGGAATTTTTTCTCTATTTTTTAACACACACACACACACACACACACACACACACACACACACACACACACACACACACACACACACACACACACACACACACATTTTAGGGACTGGGTTAAAAAATAGAGTCCTGTGTTTTGCTTTTGACCCCTTCTGTTCGATGGCGTGTTTTTTTTATTTTTATTAATTCTTGCTGCCTCCAGACGATTTTATTTAGCTTCGGGGAGACCTCTTATAGTGCAGTTTAAAGAACGCCATAATCTAACCTCTTCTGTAAAAAAAGAAGCAAAAAAAAAAAAAGTAATTGACGAGCATAGATGAGAAATATGGTTTGATGCATTTGTGTGTGTGTGTGTGTGTGTGTGTGAGAGAGAGAGAGAGAGAGAGAGAGAGAGAGAGAGAGAGAGAGAGAGAGTTATCTGAAATCATCTTCGGGGAAAGGCTTCAGAATTCAGAAGGGAATATTAATGCCAGAAGATAAGAGGTGACTTTGGTGAACTGAGGAAGGCTTTTAGAGGAAGAAAAAGAGACGTGAAAGCGAAGAAAAATGCCGAGAAGGAGAGGAAAATGGCGCGGGTGACCTGGTAGAGAGAAGACACATCGCTAAGAAGACAGATATTTTAAGATGGTGGGGATGAAAATAGTAGCATAAAATGAGAATAGAGGCAGGCTTTTAGGGGAAGGAAAGAGGAGGCGTGAATGCGGAGAAAAGTGGGGGGAGAGAGAGAGAGAGAGACGACTTGAAGGAAGGAAAGAGATTTGAATGTGGAGAAAGGGGCAGCAAGAGAGAGAGAGAGAGAGAGAGAGAGAGAGAGGATTAATCGCACGAAACATAGTAGGAACATCTCCAAATAATAATAATAATAATGATAATAATAATAATAATAATAATAATAATAATAATAATAATAATAATAAGGCAAGAAACCGGCAAGAGTCATTTGATAAAGATGCAGGATTCAGATATCATAAGTGGGTATAATGTACAATAAGGAATGGCTTTGGGTGAGTTGGGAGAGGATTATAGGGTGAGAATATTGCCAGAAAAATAGAGAGAAGCGATGGAAGAGGGAAAGGTCAAGGATCATCTGATTTAAGGAATGGGCTCAGAGGTCAGAAATGGAAATCATGATGGAAGACCTAAGTAAGGAGTTTAGATGAAGAATATTCCCTTAGAAAAAAAAAAAAAAAAAAAAAAAAAAACAGAAAGGGCGAAGAGGAAGGAGTGAAGTTCAGTTGATGTAGGGAAATGAAATTCTGAGGTAAGAAATGGAAATTATGATGGAGTGATTGAGGATACAGGGTAAGGATTAAAGTGTGAGAATATCGCCTGAGAAATAGAGAGATAGGACGAAGAGGAAAGGGCAAGATATTTCCCAGTTGAGGAAATATGATTCGAAGGTCTGAAATGGAAATATTGATGGACGGTATTGACGATATAGGTAAATTTTAAAGAGGGATGATATTGCCTGAAAAATAAAGAGAAAGGACTAAAAAACGAGGGCAAGGTTCATCTGATATAAAAGAAGCGAGATTCGCAGGTCAGAAATGGAAATCAAAATGAAAGGTAAAAGTGATTTCTAATTAACTGGGAAAAGATTTAACCACTTCACCCTGATGCGGTAGTTTTTTATTCATCCTACCTCCAGACGGTTTTATGCAGCGCCTTTTTTTTTTTTTTTTTTTTTTTTTTTTATAGCTCAGGTGTGCAAAGAATTTATGTATATTTTTACTACCTCAAGACGATTTTATTCAGCTGAGGGAGTTGGTCTAGGGTGCATGTAGCCCCTCCAGTTTGAATTGTCTCCATAGTTGCGTAAAATCGTCTGCAGGTAACGAGAATAAGTTTAAAAAAAAAATACATAATCGGATTCAGGGGGTAAATTGAGACGAGAAGGCGTGAATGAAAAATATATACGCGGAAAGAAAATAAAAATCGAGAGTTGATTTGGTAAAACGAAGTGAGATGCAGAAATTAAAAAACGGAATTCTTTTGTTTTCGAAGGTACTGAAAGGATTTGGCGAGCTGAGAAAGACTTAGTGAAAAAAAGCCAAAAAAGAAAAAAAGCAATGAAAAATATCAGAACCGAAAAAGAAAGCGTTAGGATTTACCAGGCAAATTAAAGATGCAAGACTTGGAAACAGAATTTAATGTTGCGAGATGAAAAATGACCTTTGCTGAACTGATAAGGAGGTTAGATAAGAAAAATAATGTAGATATTGATAAGAGAACTGCCTGTAAGATAAAGGAGCGGGTTATCTGATCTGAAGAAGTAAAATCTAGTTATCAAAGTGGAAATAACTTTGGAAGATTGAGAATAGGGATTGCTATATGAGAGAGAGAGAGAAAGAAAGAGAGAGAGAGAGAGAGAGAGATGGGTATGAAAAATTGAGATTGGCTATAAGGAAAGAGCAAGGGTCACGAGAGAGAGAGAGAGAGAGAGAGAGAGAGAGAGAGAGAGAGAGAGAGAGAGAGAATAAAATCAAGGATCACCCAGTAAAACCAAGTCGGAGGGATTTAAAGTATCAGATGTGGAAGTCACGTTTGAAAAAAAATCGCAAGCTTTGGCGATAGGAGAATGAAATAAGCCTTCGATAGAGATTTTAAAAAGTGCAGAAGAATGCAAGGGTTATCAGATAAAACAGAGAATGAATGGAGGAATCAGGTTTTCAGATACGGTATGAAAGTTGTGTAAAAGAAAAAAAAAAAAGTAATAAGATTTATTGAATCATGACAAAAAAAGGCATTGCAAAAAAAGAAAAGAATATAGCATGAAAGCAGAGAGATCAAGGTATCTGCAATGGAAATAAAATTGGAAAACAGATTGTATACTTTTGGTGGACTGGCAGAAACAAAAAGAAATGTGGATATGATACTAAATTCTTAAAATAACAAAAAGAAACGAGGGTCACCGGATTATTCAAGACAGGTGAGGAAGTTACGGAGCTTGAAAAAAAAAAAGTGAAAAAAAAGAGTGACTGTGTGGAAGATAAGACGTGAGAAAATGATGTGGAAAGTGGAAGGCTGGAGGCGGAAGGGTGGAGTAAATTGAGCGTGGAAAACAGAAAAAATTGAGGAGTGGAGAATCACACGCTACGGGAGACTTATCATTCTGTATCACCCAATTCTTTTATTCCGCATCGTGAGCGTAGGGACCCGGGACTGGGCTACTTAGTCCTGATATTTAAGGCGCGGGTGACCTTTCCCTGAGTAGCATTATGTGGAAAGTAAACCGAAACACCCCATCGATGTGGAAATTTGAGGGTCCCATCCCGCTAGAGCGTCTTAACCCCCTGACCCCCAAATGTCTTCCCCTGAGCTGGATAAAATCGTCTGTAGGTGCCGAATATGTTAAAAAAAAAGTCATTGAACTGAAGGAGGAGAGGGAAAATATCTTACTGCTTTGTGATAGCCGCCCGTTGAGCAGAGGAGCAGCGGCTTTGCAATTGATCTGGCAAATGGCCTTGTTGCACGTAATATTATGCATGAATCCGCCAACATAAAAGGGAGTGTGGAGTGCGTGAATGCTGCAAGGACAGGAGAGAGAGAGAGAGAGAGAGGCGGGGTTATAGTGTGGTTGTCTTGTGTTGTAGCGTTGCATGTGTTGACTGGTAGGAACATAGAGGGTTGGGGGAAAGGCTGAAACATAGCTAAAGATAGCAATAGAAAATACTCATGTCTGTCTGTCTGTCTGTATCTGTCTGTCAGTGTCTATCTTTCGTTCTGTGTATTTAACTGTCTGTCTGTCTATCTATGTCTATCTGTCTATCTATATCTATAAATTTGTCTGTTTGTCTGTCTAAATAATTACCCGTCCGTTTGTATGTCTGGATTCGTCTGTCAGTGTATGTCTGTAACCATTTGTCTATCTGTCTTTATCTATTTATGTCTGTCTATCTGTCTTATCTGTCTGTCTACCTGTATATCTGTCTATATCTGTCTGTCTATCTATCTATCTGTCTATCTGTCTGTCTATTACCAGTTGTCGACAGCACAAAACATAGAGTGAGTGCAATATTACTGTTACATCGCCTGAGTCAACACAAACGTTATTTATTTATTTGTTTTATGTCCATTTTTTCGGTATCCATGGCAGACCTGTATTTTTCTATTTTATTTTGTATTTTTTTACTCTGGGCCAAAATTGTTGTTGTGTTATATATCTCTTGCTGTTTGTCAGAGAGAGAGAGAGAGAGAGAGAGAGAAAGAGAGAGAGTATGCTCGGTAATTTGCGTGTGTGTGTGTGTGTGTGTGTGTGTGTAAACAGTACCGGTATTTCCATTTCAACAAACGACAGCTGACCACACATCATAACACTGTCACAGATCACCACAATACTACACAGTACACACCACCACACGTTACACTACCATAAGTCACCAAACACACACACACACACACACACACACACACACACACACACACACACACACACACACACACACACACACGTAACTCCTTCATCACACTACCACCACACTCATTCCTTCCACACATCACCGTACTACCCCATAGCACCCTCTACCTTACATCACTGCCTCACCACACGCCACTACACTCCATCTTCCTCCACCGCACAGATCCATGCTCCACCACACCACCACACTAACATCTAACCTTCCCCCCCCCCCACCTAACCCCGAAGCTTAGCCAAATCTTCTCTGTTTCACCTTGTTTCATTTGTTTCATTTAATTATGGGGCGTCTCCCACATCCCCCGCTACACCCTATAACCCACGATTACCCCCCTTTCACCCCCTCACAAGCAAGGATATCTGCTCCCCCCCCCTTTCTCCCCACAAGCAGGGATAACTGCCTCCTCCCTCCCCCCCACCCAAAGCTGGGACCTCCACCACCCCCTTGTGAAATAAACAACATCGCCAACTACTGCTATTTGCACTGAGCGCTGAGCAACGGGCGCCTGCTAATAACAAAATACTAGTGCACGTGTTCCGTCCGTGTCCTTGGGCGTTGGACTGCACGTAGGAGTGATTCTGGCTGTCTGGATAGTGTTGGGGGCTTGATCCTAATGTATATTTGGGTGACATGCGACAGAGATATTTTTAGGTCTCTATCTTCCCTAATTTCTGTATCATTCCATCTTTAGTATCTGTGCCAGTCGCATAATATTAGAGTTCATTTTGGGTGACATGCGACTGAGTTATTCCCAGATCTGTATCATCACTAGTCTCCGCCTCATTCCACCTTTAACATCTGTCCCTGTCGCCTAATTTTAGAGTTTATTCTGGGTGACATGCCCGAGATATTTTCAGGTTTCTCTCCTTGCTAAGTTTTGTGTCGTTTCATTTTTATCATCCCTCCCAGTCGCCCAATTTTAGAGTTTGTTTTATGGGTCGCATGCAGTAGAAGTAAATCAAGATCTGCGTCTTTATTAATCGCCGTATTTCCATTTATAGCCAGACGCTTAATTTCAGTGTTTATTTAGGTGACTAATAAACACACCTCTAGGTCATTATCTGTCTGTACGGTACTCATTTCTGCCATTTCATCCAACAGCAGAAGCCTAATGAAAAAGTTCATTTTGGTTGACTACGACGGACATTCTCTCTCTCTCTCTCTCTCTCTCTCTCTCTCTCTCTCTCTCTCTCTCCACCCATTAACAGAAAATTAACAGAAACCTAATACCAAAGTTCATGTACTGTGACCGCGACAAAAATATCTCCAGGTCTTTGTTATTCTTTGTACTTCAGACGCCTAATCCCAAACTTTTTATTAAGGGTGACTGTGACAAAAATATCTCTGGGCTTTTATATTTCATTCGTCTCCTGCTTTCCATCTACTACCTGACGCATGATCGCAGACCTCATATAGTCTGACTGCGACAAAAGTTTCTTCATGTTTCTCCATCGTTTCGCCATTCTCTCTTATTGCTCTGGAGGACGTGAAGAGTTAAGAATCTTCCTCTTTTCTGTCCTTTTCTCACAGATGTTGTTTATATATTCATTGCATCTATACCCATTTTACTGTAACCTGGCCTAAAATTGCCATCCCTCCACCATTAATATTGAGTTGTAGCAAGAGATTAACACTAGATTATGAGGGTAGTCACGAAGAAGTGTTCAGGACAGGACGTGGAGCAGTAGTATTTTGTTTTTCAGGCAATAAGCGTCGTGAAATGAGCTGCAAAAGGACGGAAATCTAGGCCATGTTAAGATGCAAGAATTATAATTTACTAAGCACTTATGGGAGGGTTTGGTGGGTGGGGGAGAGCCTTCTTTCTCTTCTTCCCTTGTTTTTGTTCTTTAGCAGTATCCATCATCCATCTCAGCAGGAGCCTCATTGTCTCGATCAAATGGTCTTCTTTAGTAACTTTCTTGTACAGTAGTTTTTTCGTAGTTAACTTCACTTCTAGTAATTTTTTTCTTAGTTAACAGTATTTATAGTATTTTTCTTAGCTTCTCATCCAGTAGTTATTGTTCTTAGTTCGTTTCTAGTAGTTTTTTCTTAGTTCTTTTCTAGTGTTTTTTTCTTAGTTAACTTCTCTTCTAGTACTTTCTTAGTTAACTCCTTTTCTAATATTTTCTTTTCATACAGCGAATTATCTGATCAACACATTCACTCTCCATCTTGAAATCATCCTGTTCTGTAACCACTATTATGACTGTATTTGCTTCCTTGTACTGTATTTACTCTATTTACTCTCTTATATTTGCCCTGTTTACTCTGTTGTATTTACTGTACTTACTCTCCTGTATTTACACTATTGTATCTCCTGTATATACTGTATTTAGTATCCTGTATTTACTGTATTTACTCTCCTGTATTTACACTGTTTACTTTCTTGTGTTTATTTACTTTCCTGTATTTATTTACTTTCCTGTATTTACACTATTTACTCTCCTGTATTTACTTTATTTACTTTGCAATATTTACTCTATTTTCCCGTCTGTATTTATTTATTTACTCTATTTACATTCTTGTATTTTCTCTCTCAACCCAGCGTCTGTTATATTCCTTTTCTGATACAGCTAAGCGGGTTCTTGGCTATACAGTTTTCCCTCTTTCTCTTATCTATTCACTTTTATATATCTGTCGCCTTATCTATCGGCCTGTCTATCAAACTTGTGTGTCTGTCTGCCTGTCTGTACAACTGACTATCTCTCTGTTCATCTTTTCAGCTTCCAATCAAAATCCATCCACCTGTCCATCTGTTAACCTCCCCCCATATATGTCCTCAAACCCATTACCCTAAAAATCCAATATCTATCTACCTATCCATGTATCTATCTACCTGTCTATCAATTCACCCATCTATCCATCCATTACCCACCCTTTATCAGTACCCTTAAACTCATTACCTCAAGCGCTCATCTCGTCACCGTTATTTTTCGTGTCTTTCCTAAATGGTTCGTTCCTCCCCCTTACACCGTCTCATTAGAACCCTCAAAAGTCTTGATGATCCTTAATGACTCGCTAATTACCCTTTTGGAGTCGGTAATTGCCTTCCTCACGCCCACACACACGCACACACACGCACGCATACACAAAGACAGTGACAGATACACAGGCACACGTACACGGGCCCACAGGTAAAAACTTAGGCACAGATAAATGCAAGCGCGCACACACACACACACACACACACACACACACACACACACACACACACACACACACACACATGTAGACCTGCTGTACTTGAATGTAAACATAGGCTAGGCAGAGGTCATTAATCTCTCTCTCTCTCTCTCTCTCTCAAACACACACACACACACACACACACACACACACACACACACACACACACACACACACACACACACACACACAATCATTGCCATATATAACCACTGAGCTTTTGAAATACTGAACAAACTTTTTTCTCAGTTCTGGTCTTTGCAGTGGCGTTCCTTTGTGCAACTTCTCGTTATTGGGAAGGTTTGCAATATCTTACTCTGAAGTTTCAAGGATTTTCTTACTCCGTATCCACAGACATACACAGGTGCACACGTACTTCACATTAATACACGCACACACATACACGCTGACATGCATGGATAAACATATGCAGTACATAAATACGCACAGTCTGTTTGCCTTTGTTTGCCTGCCTGTTTGTCTGTCTCTGTGGATACACACACACACAAACACACACACACACACATATATATATATATATATATATATATATATATATATATATATATATATATATATATATATATATATACAGTATATCTATCTATCTATATGTGTATGTATTCTTATCGTTTGTCTGTATGGTAGCTTTCTCTCTAAATATATAGCCATCTTCGTTTCTAGTTATGTCAGTACAGTATTTGACTGTACATATTATAGGCCTAGATTTATATTGTATATGTATCCGTCCATCAATCCATCCACTCATGCATCCATACTTACCTTCATTCCTTCCTCCTTTCCTTCCTCCTTTCCATTCCTCCCACCTTCCCGCTATCAATCTTCCCATCTTTTTTTTTTTTTTTCTCCTTCTCACCGTCACGCCCCTCCCCCTCAACACTTTTTCTCCGGCATAATCTCTTAGGTAAATTAAATGCCGCCCCTCCCTATGAAATTGCCTCTTGTAAAATAATCATCTTATTGGATTTAGCCCATTATGGTGTGATGAAATTGGAGGTGCTTCGCGTAGGGACCTGGCACAGAGAGAGAGAGAGAGAGAGAGAGAGAGAGAGAGAGAGAGAGAGAGGAAAATGAGTAATAAAGTGACGGAAAGGAGAAAAAGGCAAGAGTTGGGAGAAGTTTAAAAAATGGGGTGAAATTGAGAGGAGGGGAGAGGAGGTAATAGAAAAAAATGGGGATGCGAGGAAGTGGTAGGGAAATGAAGGAGGGGGAGAGTAAGGGGGGAGGGGAGGCTGGGGAGGAGAAAAAAGACGGAGAGGGAAAGAAGTGAGGGAGGGAGGAGGGACAGGGAGAAAGGAAGGGATGTGAGAGAGTGAGGCGAGAGGGAGAGAATGTGGTGTGGGTGGAGGGAGGAGGGGTGAATTTGGGTGGGGGTCAGCAGAAGGAGGGAGTGAGGGTGAAGAGGGGAGTGAAGAAGGTAGAGGTGGACAGGGGAAGGTAGTTGAGGGGGGGAGATGGGGTGGGAAGTAGAGGGGGGGGGAAGGAGCTAGAGGAGATGGAAGAGGAGAAGAGGAGGGAGTAGGAGAGTTATAGGAGGAGGAAGGGAAAGGGAGTGATAAGAAGGAGTAGGAAGGAATGGGGATAGGAGGAGGAGGAGGAGACAGCAGGGAAATGGGTCCGTAGGGCTGATGCAACAGAACTTGAGCGACGTTTGTCAATACGTTTCGGCATTTCTGGCAATTCCTGGTAACTAATTTTAGACCTGAACGATAAATTGTCTTTTTTTTTTTTTGGCTTTTTTTCATAATTCTGAGCTGCCAGTTAAAGACAGAGCAATATTTCTTTTTACCTTACGACATTTTAGGTAAGTCACGATTACTAAAAATAAGATCCCAGGTAATTTGATCCATTCTTTTGGGTGTACAATTCTGAGCAACTGGGTAATTTAAAGCTGAGCGATTTTTATTCCTTGATGTTTCGTCCTGAGTGACTTTCCAATAATTTTCGGTGTGTGTGTGTGTGTGTGTGTGTGTGTGTGTGTGTGTGTGTGTGTGTGTGTGTGTGTGTGTGTGTGTGTGTGTGTGTGTGTGTAGCATTCCATATTCTCGCCTGGGAGATTCAGTAGCAGAAAGTTTTCATTTCTGATGTTCTCCCGACATTTCAGAGTCTGTCTGTCCGTATCTCCATCCTCTTCTGACAGCCGTGGTGAAGGCGAAGTTAACGATTCGAATCCCAAAGTCGTGGCCGCATTCTCTCTCTCTCTCTCTCTCTCTCTCTCTCCCTGAATTATCTTCTTTAGTACAACCCCACAAAGTCCCAGGGGAGCCAGTGCATAAATCCCAGCATAAATTCTGCATATACCTGCCCTTACCTTGTTTTCATTTTCATATTTCTTTTTATACCATGTTGTATATTTTCGTTTTTCTTGTTTTACCCTGTTATGTTTTTTTTTATTTTCTTACTTAACCTTGGTATTTGCTTTCTTGTTTTCCTATTTTACCTTGCTATATATATATTTTTAATTTTCCTTAATATATTTTCTTATTTTACCTATCTATATGTTTTCTTGTATTACGTTGCCATGTATTTTCTTATTCTCTTGTTTTACCCTGCTATATATTTTCTTACTTTATCATGCTCTATATTTTCCTATTTTACCCTGCCATGTATATTTTCTTATATTTTTATTTACCTTGTTTATCTTCTTATTTTCTTATTTTACCTTACCATTTATGATACATTTTCTCTTATTTTTCCTTGCCATATATATTTCTTATTTTACGTTGCTTATATTTTTAGTATTTTCTCTCCCCTCCCCTACTCTGATGCTTTCTCTCTCTCTCTTTTTTTTTTTTTTTTTTTTTTTTTTTTTGTGAGCGTCCCCCTGTAGCAAAAAAGTTATGGGAGTGAGATTTTAATTTCTTCACCACGAGGAGTCTTTCTTAAGTAAATTAAAATCCTTTAGCGGGCTTCATGAAGGAATTAAAAGTCTTATCTATATTGAAGGACTTAATGCATTTAGTAGGATATGTTTTGCTGAATTAAATGTTTCCTTTCACTCTTCCCCCTCTCCTTTCCCTCCCTTCCCCCTCATCTCTTTCTCCCTCCCTTCCTTCCTCCACATTCCTACTTCTCCCCCTCCCTCACGTCACTTTCCTACCTCTCTCCTTCCACCTCTGCACTCCTGTCATGGCCTGTTATCTGTGTGCATTGTCGTTATCTCCACCACCTCTTCTTCTGGTCCTCCTTTCACTCCACTTTCTGCCTCCATTCCCCTCTTTCCTTCGATTTCTTCTTCCATCCCGTTCTCCTCCACTTTCCTCCTCCATCCCCTCCGTCCGAAAGCTTTGTCCCTCGCCATTTTCAATAATCTTCCTCTCTTTCTCCATCCGTCCATCCTTCTGCTCACTCTCTCTCTCTCTCTTTCTCTCTGCATCTATCTTTTTTTTTTTTTTTTTTTCATTCCTCCAGGTTTTTCTACCTTCTCTATCCCCCTGTTCCCTCTATCCCTCCTTTCCTCCATTCCTCCCTTCGCTCTAACCCTCTTGCACTCCATCTCTCCTTTCCTCCATGCCTCCAGTTTTCCCTCCACCTTTCCTCCATCCCTGCAGTGTTATCAGGGCTCTTATCTCTGCACTCTTTGTAATCTCTACCCTGGGATACCCGCTTATTACACGCTGATTACATCCTATTTTCATAATTTGGCTCACAGAATCTCTCTCTCTCTCTCTCTCTCTCTTTGTATCTGCAGCGGTATCTTAGCCTCTTATCTCGATGCACTCTTGTAATCGCCACCATGGGATACCTGCTTATTACTTCCTGATTACCCTTCATTTTCATAATTGCACCCACAGAACTCTCTTTCCTTTCTTTTTTCTTGCACTCTCCTCTCTTTTTTCTTGCACTCTTTCCTCTTTTTCATGTTCTTTTTCTCTCTTTCTGTCTCTCCTTTTCTCTTTTCCTTTCTCTGTTTCCATTTACTATGTAACCTTTATTTTTTCTTCGAGTTTCTCGCCTGTTTATTTTTCTGTCTGTGTGTCTGTCAGTCTATCTTACTGTGTTTGTCTCTATCTTTCTTTCAGTCTGACCGTCTTTATCTTTCTGTGTCTGTCTGTCTGTCTGTCTTTCTCTCTCTGTTTTACCAGTAACTCTCAAGCTTCCACGTATCCCATTATTAATATCATTATCTCCCACTTCCTCCTCCTCCTCCTCCTCCTCCTCCTCCTTTTTCCTCTTCCATCACGCCCCTCCTGAAGGTTTTCCGGTAAGAAAGGACATTAAGGAATATTTGTCTTGTCTTTGTGGTGTCGTCCGTCTCCCTTTCTTATCGTGACAGACCATTTTTTTTCTCTTTGGTCTTTTTCCCTGTTTATTTCATGTGTCTGTCTGTCTGTCTGTCTGTCTGTCTGTCTCTCTCTCTCTCTCTCTCTCTCTCTCTCTCTCTCTCTCTCTCTCTCTCTCATATAATTTGTTGTCCCCTCGGCAGGCAATTGCTCCAGTGCTTTTATGGCTGTGTTCAGAAGAAGAGCTCTGGAGGTAACATCGATAGAAAAAAGAAAAAGAGTGATGCCATGCTGCGGCGAAGAGAAGGGAGAAATAGGCAGAAGGGAGTCACTGACAGCAGGAGGGTGTAGGAGAAAAAAAAAAAAGGAGGCTTTGATTCCACTCTTTTTAGAAAGAGCTGTACGAGTATGTGGTGAAATTCACACACACACACACACACACACACACACACACACACACACACACACACACACACACACAAATCAGGACCCCACAGAGTTCGTTCAGCACACCCAGGTATGAGAAGCCGTCTTGCAAGAATGAATAAATAACATGATGACAGTATTCTCAGACGCTGCGAAGGACTAAGACGTTGTTGGTGCATGCGAGGAGGGGTCTCAAGAATTCCCGTCTCAAGGAAGTGGTGAAGGACGCGCAAAACTGATAATCTCCAAGGCTTTCCGAAGATCCCACCTTCTTTGCACACTCCCTTACCGCCTTAGGGGACGCAACCCCCACTGGAAAACATTATTGGGTGTGAATCCCGATCAGATTTGCCTGTGGGGGAACTGTTACTTATTCCCTAACCACCTCTTTATATTCTTGTATTTTCATTCTTCTTGCAATCCGTCTTTTGCTTTGCTTTCATTGTTATTGCAAACCACCTCTTATCTTCTTTTTTCTTATTATATTTTCTCATTTTTCTTGCAAACCATAATTTTCATTTTTCTTGCAAACTATTTATTTACAGTCCTACAAATAATCCTGTACTTTCATTCTACTTGCAGACCATCCTTTATTTCCATTCTCCTTGCAAACCATCCTTTATTTTCATTCCTCTCACAGACCATACTAATTTTTATTCTTCATGGTCATCCACTGTATAATGGCTGTTTATGTAGTTCTCTGTGGTTAAAAATGATAGTGATATTTGTAGGGCCGTAATCACACTAACATATCTGTTCGAGAAATATAAATCTAAAACACACACACACACACACACACACACACACACACACACACACACACACACACACACACACACACACACACACACACACACACACACACACACACACACACACACACACGAAAATCTCAAGTTATCTTCACTAACCCCAACCTTTCCCAGCGACAACAAGCGCGGTTTAAGGATCTCTGATGTTGTATCCTCACCTGGCGGAAAGTCCTGGGAAAAATACTGCACCTTAAACCACGACGTCTGACACAGGTATTTGACACAGCCTTCATGGAATATTATGACACTGGGGAGAAAAAGAAAGGTTACATGTTTACCCCACTATCCACTCCCTGTTACCAGAACAGGCGTCGCTTGCGAATTCGTTTGTTGTTGTTCCTTCACCAGGAGAGAGAGAGAGAGAGAGAGAGAGAGAGAGAGAGAGAGAGAGAATTAGTACACAGTATACTTCACTAGCACAGGTACCCAACAGAACGTCATTGTAGAAGAGAGAAAATGGCCTCACTGCTCTCACCCTGACCACCGCCAAGAACCGCCACATATTATAAATCCTTTGATGGTGATGCTTACCTTGATGAAAACCCCAGGAAATATACCACACCATATAACACTGACACACTATCTGACATTATTCAACACACTGACACTCCCTGACACTGTATCTGACACTATTTAACACTTACACTTTCAGACACTGACAACACTTTCAGACACTGACACTTTCTACACTATCTGATACTGACTCACAATCAGACACTCTAACAGTCTGACACAACTGCTTTGCAGTATGAGAGTGGAGGAAAAAATCTCAAGTGTACGTAACAGCTTTAACCCTTATCACCACCAGCAAGCGCGTTTTATGGTTCTCTTTGATGCTGTTCCTTCGCCTCGCTAAAAACACTAGCCCCCCCCCCCAAAAAAAAAAGGAAATACAGTAATTACTTTATCTGACACATCATCTCATACCCAAGGAATACTGTGAAGATGGATAAAGCACAGAAAACCATCACACACTCTTTATGAATTTTTAAAATGCTCTTCCTTAGATAAAACCCAGAAAAAAAATGTACACCCCAAAGAACACTGTCTGACAGCTTCCAGAAAGCTATTTGAAAGTGGCCAAAGACGGGAAAAATGTGAGGATACTACTTTAGTTTATGTATCCTTACTACTTTACCTTCTATATCCTTACGACAACTAAAATATGAATCTCTTTATTGTTGTTCCTTCATCAGGTTGAAGTGGCAGGGAAAAATCGTATCGAGATAACCACAATATTTGATACGGTTTCAAGTAGTAATAGTGACGAAGAAAGAAACACACAAGAAAAAATAATCGCAAGTATTTCTTTCACACTCACTGCGTTCTTTCTTCGCCTGATAAAAAAAAAAAAGCTTGGAAAAAAATAGTAATAATGCAATTTAAACTAAACCATCTGACACAACTGTCCAAGAAACTACATGAAAAAAATAAATATATATACGGCATGGAAAGTGTTCATGGTTTCGTTCAATTTTCATCTTAAATTTTCCTGAACACAGAGGCAAAAATAGAAGAGATGTAGCAATGTTGTCTGAGAGCTGCTTAAGAATTTGGTGAAATACACACACACACACACACACACACACACACACACACACACACACACACACACACACACACACACACACACACACACACACACACACACACACAAAATATTATCAAGCTTCTTCACACTAGCACCCCAAATATAGCCTATGGTTAAGGCTTCGTTTGCGGTACTTTCCTAATTTTATTGTGAATACAGGAAAAAAGAAAAGAAAAGGAGGAAAAATAATATGAGAAAATAGCAGCATTATCCGACACGCTTACCCCATGTAATATCATGCAAGTACCTCGCCCTTGCGCCTTTCCTTAAAAAAAAAAAAAAAAAAAAAAAAAAAAACAGAGAGAGAGAGAGAGAGAGAGAGAGAGAGCGAAAACAATATGCCAAAATTACTCCAGTACTCCCAAACAACAGACAATTTCCTCAGACAAACCTAATGAACTCTCTCTCTCTCTCTCTCTCTCTCTCTCTCTCTCTCTCTCTCTCTCTCTCTCTCTCTCAAGTCCACAAAGCTCAGGATCAGGGCAAGAATTCCTTCCAATTTCGTTTTGCTTTCTGTGTGTTTAACTTCAGAGAGAAAGAGAGAGAGAGAGAATGTCAGCGTTAGAAATTATTGCGTAAATTATTAATGATTAGTTTAGATTAGACATGGGATTAGGGCTGGTATTGTAGATGGTTAAGGAGGCTCCCTGACTCCTCTTCTTTACCGATTCATTTTAGATACGGTTGGGAAATGTGTATTTGTACTCTGCTTTTGCAGAGTATTGTGATACTGGAATCTTGTAACACAGAGGAGGAAGGCAAGGTGTAATAGGAAATGGGGTTGTAATAAGAAAAATAAATCGCTTAGGAAATGGGGTTACGAATGACCGGCATTGCTCTAGGATTGTTTAATTACCTGATGGAAGTGGCCGAGTAATTAACACGGCCTTAGAGAATATTAGCAAAAAAAAAAAAAAAAAAAAAAAAATGTTAAGAGCAATCATGATATATTGGTTTAACAAGGTCACTTTGTTTGCGTTATTTATTTATTTATTTATTTATTATTATTATTATTATTATTATTATTATTAGTCTCCACCTGTTACATAGGTGCAGACTTTTGTTTTTTGCTGGTATTATTATTATTCCGGCCTCAGAGTCCTGCCCAATTCTAAGAGAACCGGAGGCTGTGGAAGGAATCTGAAGGGTCCAGGTTATGTGTCCTGGCATGGGCCATTGCTGATAGAAATAATATTCCAAATCCTATTCGTGCAGTGGTAGAAAGAGTGAATATCATTATTATGAGTGAACGAGATAAGGTGGTCATGTCTACTGGAGATTTCAGCGGAACCTCAGCAAATAATCTGAAAATGAAACTCGGCGGACCGATTCTTAAAAGTTTATTTCGTTTCATTAGAAAAATTCAAAATTTCCCCAATGGGGTCAAGGTCATTGTAAGAAACAGTAGGTGGAGACTAGTGACTGTCCACAGGACAGTTACAGTGTTATTATTATTATTATTATTATTACTGTATTATTATTATATATGATGATGGTAGTGATGACGATGATGATGATGATGATGATGTTGATTATGGTGATGGCGATAACGATGGCGTTATTACTGTATTATTATTGTTGTTGTTATTAATAATAATAATAATAATAATAATAATAATATTATTATTATTATTATTATTATTATTATTATTATTATTGCTGCTATTATTATGAGAATGATGAAAATGATGATGATAACGACTGTGGAGATGGTGATGATGAAGGTGATGATGATGATGATGTTGATGATAGTGGTGATTCAGCTTATATGGCACATTCGAGCCGTGAGACTTAACCCATTCAGATCAACGATGTCGATCTCACAATATTCTTGAAATTGCTGTACTCTTTCCACTTAAACTTGGCCATCTCCGTATGTGTGTGTGTGTGTGTGTGTGTGTGTGTGTGTGTGTGTGTGTGTGTGTGTACCTTTCCAAACTTTCTCAGCATCGGACACTTTTTTTTAATCATCATATCCCTTGTCTTGCTTTTTTCTTTTTCTTCCTTTTTTTTTTTTTTTTTCATCCAACACCTTCTCCCGACGTCGATGACCCAAGAGGAACAAGTGACAGTGATTAATCTTCAGAAAAACAGCCTCTTCTTCCCCTACTCTTCTCTCTCCTCCTTTCCCTCCATCTTTCTTCCCTCCCCACTTTTCCTCTTCCCTCCCCTCCTGTCTCTCCATCTTTCTTCCCTCCCCTCCTTTCTCTCCATATTTCTTCCCTCCCCTCCTTTCCCACCAGCTCTCTTCTCTCCCTTCCTTTCCCTCCAGCTGTCTTCTCTCCCTCCTTTTCACTACATCTTTCTTTCCTCTCTTTATCTGTAATTTTTAACTCTCAACACACGGGGGAGTTGAATTCTGAGTGGATTTAAAAGCTTCGTGACGCTTCTTCCTTAGCGACTTATTCAGGGCCAAAGGGACAGTGTTTTCTCCTCGTGTTGTGCCAGGTTTTACTGTTTTTTTTATTTTTCAGAAGACGAAAGAGAAAGGAAAAGAATAATAAACAATAAATACACCTTGAGTTAGATGGAAAAAAATGCCGAACTCATATGTCGTAGGTAAACCTTAAGTAAGTGTGTTGAAAACGAGCCGTAAATAATACTGAAATATGCATAGAAAATATGTATGCTAGAGAGAGAGAGAGAGAGAGAGAGAGAGAGAGAGAGAGAGAGAAAGTGTGTGTGTGTGTGTGTGTGTGTGTGTGTATGTGCGTGTGTACTATGCTTTAACAGATCAATCCTCGTCTCCCCATGAAATTATTAAATTGTATGTACCAGTAATATATCGAAACAAACTGCCAGAGAATGCAAACTTCAGAAAAAAAATAATGAAAGAAAGGTGACTCCAGAAATAAATTTAATAAAAGAAATGTGTGTCCCTGGCGGAAGAGCAATTAAAAAAGACTGCGCTGAAGGCCATTGGAAAAAAGAAAAGGAAAGAAAAATACAAAGGGAAATGCGAATCAAAGGAATTAAAAATAAATCCAGGTAGCTTAGAAGCAGAGAGAGAGAGAGAGAGAGAGAGAGAGAGAAAGAAAGAGAGAGAGAAACAACAACAACGTACAAGTTCTAGGGTTATACCGGGAAGTGTCTTGAGAATAAGAAAAAAGCTTCAGAGATCAGAACTTGCATTTGGAAAACGAAAAAAAAAGAAAAAATGGAAGAAACAAGAAGAAAAATTTTGCATGGCTGTTTGGAGTATTTCAGTGCAATGACTTTTTTATTTTTTTTTCATCAGTCTATCTATAGCTAGACGCCGGAATCCCGTCAGGGGTGGCCACAGACAAATCTCCTCCATATCGCCTTGTCCTCTACCGTCGCGCTGCCCTCCCCCAACTCACACCCTCCACTCTCGTATACTTTATTGTCAGAGGATTTTATGAATAGTTAGAAAGGATCTTTAAACAGTCCAAAAGTGAAGGATCTGTTAATGATTGTGTTGAAGTTAGGAAGAATTTAAAATAGTCCAAACGATTGTATTTAAGTCAAGAATGATGTTAGGAGTGATGTTAAGAATGATGCTCGGAATGATGTTAGAAGTGATGTTAGGAAGGATGTTAGGAATGATGTGATGATGGATGTTAGGAGTGATGTGATGATGGATGTTGGGAATGATGTTAGGATGTTAGGAATGATGTTAGAGGTGATGTTAGGAAGGATGTTTGGAAAGATGTTAGGAAAGATGTTTTATTAGTGAAGGGGTCGTTAATGAAGGCTGTATCTAATCCCTGCTATAGATAGTTCGGAAAACCTCTAACAACCTGAGTAAAATCGTCTGCCGGTAACAATAAAAGCAGGAAATGAATCGTCGGTGTGAAGGGATGAGTCTTGGGTAACCGTCTGCTGGAGGGGTTGATACGTGGACTGGTCAGACAGTGAGGCAAAGTTTGTTTTCCACCCAGTGTCTCGGTTTACCCTGCAGTATACAGATACGGACCTGGATGTAGCTTCGACTGTTGCCTATCGTGTTCAAGGGGAAGATTTGAACTTAGCAAAACCTAATTATCTGCCTTAGTGACTTTCATGCGGTCGATGGGCGTGAATCCCAAACCTCCGTTGTCAGTATAAAGGCGTAGATTAGGATTACTGCCGCTAGAGGGGGTGCCGGAGAGGAACGCCTTCACGCGGTGGCACCAATAGAACCAAAAGCAGCCCTTCCTCTCAGCTCCAAGGTGACGGACGCTAAGGGCTTGGAAGGCAGAGAGAGAGAGAGAGAGAGAGTTCCCTCCGGTGAAAAAAAATAAATAAATAAATAAATAAATTCTCGTGATCGCAGCCGTAGCATTAGTTCTTCTCGTTTTCTAAGATGACGGACGCTCACATCTCGGGCGGCAAAAAGGAGCATATAATTTCCTCCACGCGTTTTGTTAGGAAGGACTGATTACATGTCGGGTTTTTGTGCGGGGGATGCCAAGTCCTTCTTTGTGGTAGGGAAGAAGGAAAGAAGGAGGGAAGGAAGGAGGGAATGATTGAATGAATGAATGAAGGAAGGAAGGAAGGAAAGAAGGAAGAAAGGATGTGGTCTTTTGTTGGGAAGGAAGAAAGGAAGGAATATAACGTGCATTGTATGTTTTTCTTTCCACCTTCAGACGAATTTATTCAGCTCAGGGAGAGAACTCAGGCTGTGGAGAGGCTAAAGGAGACCGTTTCCAGCCCAGACACAACAAATGGTCACTCCATAGCTGAACAAAATCGTCTAGAAGTAACAAGAATGGAAAAAAGTGACCAGATTTGGGGGAGGGGGTTAAAAATCAATTGGAGGCTTAAATGCTTCACTTTGCCACTACTGAAAACTTACTGATATCGCACTTTTTACAACTTCTGACTTCACCTCATTAGTCATGATGTGATCCCTCAGTCCTAAGTTTGCTTCTCGGTACTAAAAACACGTTGCTGAAAGTTTAAACAGTCTCAGTAGTTGGAGTTGAGATCCGTTTGCGTTATTTCCTCGATAAGACTGTGGTGCATAAAGATTGGAGAGCTGTACTGGTTTGAAGTTCTGTTCAAGCTTTCAATGTTTGTGTTGCGTAAGTGAGTGTCTAGTGCTGCAACCGGTGATAAACACACACACACACACACACACACACACACACACACACACACACACACACACACACACACACACACACACACACACACACACACACAACACACTGAGAAAGAGAGAGAGAGAGAGAGAGAGAGAGAGAGAAAAAAAATCCCCCACTCCTCCCAAGGAACATAAGTCTCATGGATTTGTTTTCTCTCCTGTTGTATCCAAGTTAATACCAGAGGATTTAATTCCCCTAAAAGTGAGTTATAGGAGCCGGCAAGGGGGGGGGAATAGGTCAAAATACTGTTAATAGTCTTTTACCGTTAAAGTTTCGTAATTGTAGTTATATCGATTTGTTTTTTACCTGAAGTTTAATTAATACCTGGATAGAGCGTGAACTGTTCCTTACCTTTCTGTGCCTGTAATAGATGTAAAGGTGTAATTAACGAGCCTTATTAATTACGGATCCATTTATTACGTCAAATATCAAGATACAAATAACACTATGAAGATAATGCAGCAGCACAGAAGCCCAGAACCAGAACAGCGGGGCCCGGGGTGATGGCAGCACGGGTGGCAGCGAAGGTGGTGGCAGAGCGGAAGGTGTTCTAGTGGGATTAGGAGGCTCCTTGACACATATATAACTTCAGTGCGATGGTGCCTTTCCTTATTAATTCCTGGGTTATTGGAGCTTGTTAATCTCTTGGATGTTATCTTGGTTCCGTTTACTTAGTTTGCGTAAAGAACATATATCCATGTATCCATCATCCTAACATGGGTTGTCCGTCAGACACAGAGGCACCCAGAACTAGACAATTCAGTTAAGTCATATAAGACTAAGGTAACCAGTCATTCTCCTCAGACTGGCATTATGTTAGCCGTAAACCCCAACCATCTCTTAGAATTAAACCCTGACGGACCTCATCCAGTTGGTGTACCTTAAATAACTAGACCACCTTGCGTTCACTGATTAGTTATGTAGTTATCGCCTACCCAAGTGAACGGTCTCCTGTAGTACATTAAAATACTTGGATTGTCTCTTCCGTAACCCCCTTATTACTGAATCGGGTGAATAGATGGCGAGCACCCTCGCCCTCCAGCCAGAACATGCATGAATATATTATCGTGCCGTGTAGAAAAAATGCACTGTGACTTTTATTTTGATCGGAATTCCTTCCCTTCCCTTACTTATACTCTGAAAATGTCATTCGTACCATTTCCCCGTCCCTTCACTTATATCGGCATTCCCTTTTGACCCCCTCTTCCTCCACTCCAGGTCTGAAAAAGCTACTCACATCATCCTCTCCCTACTTGTATCTTGAAAATTCACTTATATTCTTAAAGTCTCACTTTTTTCCATTTCTTTCTCTCCTTAACTTATACCAGCATCCCCTATACTCCCTTCCCCACCCCAACTCCTGTTCTGAAAATGCTACTCCGTGCACTATTGACTCTCACAGCTCGCGGTATTCCCAGCCAAAATTCGGCTTATCGAGACCTGCTTTGCCCGTTGCTGGAGAGAGGCGCTGAATATTTCCCTTAACTACGATATGCTCTGTGATAGTGAAATTATGTGTTGATGGTGGTACTGGTTGGTGATGATATGGGAGACTGTGAGAGATTTATGATTGTGTGTGTGTGTGTGTGTGTGTGTGTGTGTGTGTGTGTGTGTGTGTGTGTGTGTGTGTATGAATTAAGGTCTTGACGGTGCTTGGGAGTATTTGGCTACACTTTTTGTTAGAAAAATAAGGAACGTTGTTGATTTTAGTTGCTAAGAAGAAAAAATAACATGGGTAATTGTTTTTAGCTGCCAAATTATGGGTTAGAAGAGAAAATTGAGAATGTTTTTGTTTTTCCTAGATATGTTGCATAAAAAAAATAGTTACCATGTTAAGCTACTTCATTGGATAAAAAAATAGGCTTTGTTTTTTTTATTTATCTGTCATTTTGAGTTAGGAAAAACTAAATGTTTGTCTTTAGCTTCCAAGATTTAATAGAAAAAAATAGTCAGTGTTGTTTGTTTTACCTGCTAAGACGGTTAAAAAAATAAACATTGTAATTGATTTAACCACCTTGATAGAAAACAGCGTGATTGATTTTAGCTGCCAAGGTGGTGATTTTTTAAATTTCGTGTTGTAATTGGCTCTTCGTCCTCCATGGCTGCTACTCTACCCCTGAAAAAGAAAAAATGTGGAGAATCATCATCATTATAGTTATTGTTACCATCACCCTTATAATTATAACTAACTTCATGAGCATCAGTTATCATTATCAAGTGTCACCACAACTGCCACGGTGACCATCATCACCACCACCAGCACAATGATCATCATGATCATTATTATCATTACCGCAAGCGCCACTACCCTTACACCATCATCAAACCACCACAAACATCATCGTGAGCATTATCATCATAATCATCACAAGCGTTACTACAACTACCACCATAACCATCACTATCATCTTCATCTCCACCACAACCATCACTGCTGCTGCCATCAGCACAGCCATCGCAATAGCGCCACTACCGGCGTTAACGAGGAGCCTACTTGTGGTGGCACTGTGTATCCTGCGTGGATTGTAGCAGGTACAGCGTCCATTCAGTAGCCATACCTCCCCATATCTCCCTGCACCTCGCCGTGGGAAGGACCCTAGTCAACCCTGGCGAGGTAATGTCAGTCACATAAGAGCGCCAGTTCCATGCACGGTGTGGGCACTGTACAGTACCTGTTGACGGCCCTACAGAAGCAGTTGCTTACTTATGGCCGATGGGTTTGCACGCCCAGACAGACCGGGGTTGAGCAACAACAACATCCGCCACAACCACTATATCCATCATAATAATTATGATCATCATCATAATTTTTTTCCCGCATATGTCCTCATTCCATTTCTTACACTAGGTTTTTGTTGATAATAGATATTTTATTTTTTATATTGCAGTTACCTTAATTTCTCACCTGTGCCCCCACCTGACCCTGTTGATTGTGTTTCAGGTCCCACCTCTAGTTCTCGCTACACTACACACTGGAAAGGATAATAATGTTGCTTGTAAATAATAATAATAATAATAATAATAATAATAATAATAATAATAACCACTCCCCAGACTTAAACACACACACACACACACACACACACACACACACACACACACACACACACACACACACAAACTTCCTCTCACCGTGCGGACAGGATTGATGATAGATTGTCACCGCCACGCCCTATACGCCATAGCGGCCCCCGTCACCAGCATCGTCAGGCCCCAGCTGGCCCTAGGAACACCCGCCGAGCTCGCTGTGTGCACCGCCGCGGACTCCTCACCTGAAAACAATAATAATAAAAAAAAATAATAAATAGCTAGATCACCAAGATAAAATCGTATATAAAATGGAGAGTTATTTTTATTCGGGTGTGTCGTTTTTATTTCGCCGTCGTCATTATTTTTAGGATCATCATCATCATAAGCATCAGTCATCATCGTCGTCGTCGTCGTTGCAATCATCATCATCATCATCATCTGCATAAGCATCAGCATCACAGCCCTATTTACCAATATAGTACGTTAAGGTAGAAATCCACAAAAATACAGAATACACAAAAGTAAACAATAATTCCATCACGTACTCAGAAGCCAAATAGTAATCATCAAGCTACTCATCATCACAAACGGTCAGTAATACAGTCAGAAAGGCACTGACAAGCTGACCAGTCTCTCTCTCTCTCTCTCTCTCTCTCTCTCTCTCTCTCTCTCTCTCTCACATTCCATTTCTACCCCATACTTCTCCTTCCCTAAACAGAATAAGACACTTCGTTAATATATTCATCCCAGGCCTCCCATTTCGGCTCGTGAGGTCTGTATGGTCTTTGTAACCCTCCGCCTCACCATTGACGACGTGGACGGTGACGGAGGCGGCCCCAGCGACCTCCGGAGCACAGGTGTAATTTCCCGAATCTGACTTTGCCGCCCTGGTGAGGAACAGCTTGGAGGTGGTGCGGGAGGCTGTCTTCTCGATCTCTATGCTCACCCCGCCCCTGTAGAGAGAGAGAGAGAGAGAGAGAGAGAGAGAGAGAGAGAGAGAGAGAGAGAGAGAGAGATTGTGTTTGTAGAGATGTGGAATAAATTGTAATTACTTTTTATTTTACATTTCTCTCCACACATGTACATAAGGTTGGTAGGATCCAGGGACACACACACACACACACACACACACACACACACACACACACACACACGAATAGTCGGTGGCTATCATGCATCCATCATCATCATCGTTCCAAACATTTTCTCACTATATTACGTGGGGTAGGTAAAAGACTACAAAAAAGGGGAAAATCGAAATTGGGAAAACTATCGTCAAAGTGCACGGGGCAGATGGCGCCACACCTCCATTCACTCGTCAATGAAGCCTTCGGAATCGTCGGTTCTATCGCCATCTACATCCAAATAGCCTTCCTTAACCTCTAGCATTCCTTCACCCACGCAGTCACCCCAGATGCACTGTTCGCTCTCCCCGTGCCTTACATTTTGATAAACGGGACGAATAGTTTTGAAATCAGTAGCCACAGATTTATTTTAATATTGCACATACATTAATATGGCATTAGTCTGAATTTCTAGGTACCTTAAATTACTAAACATTCCAAACCTACGAAAAACACCCCATGCCACTGTTTCCATATATGGTGTCTGCTACCCACGTATTCTTTTCCTTACCTGTCCTACCCCCACGTTTATTCGAGCTTACCTACATACGTCCACATACACCTCTAACACTTTGCTTGGAATGACACCCCCCAACATTCTCCAGGAATGTCGAAGTCATGACGTCCCTGTATCACAGCACTGTTTCCTCCATATAATTTTATCACCTCAGTTTCTCTATCATAACACCTCAGAAGTTCTTCCCTTGCCTGTCTGCCCACGTACACCCACTTTCACTCTCACATCCACCTACACCCTCCCACACCCGCATACACCCACCTAGGAGAATCATAGTCGAGTTCACTGGAGTCTCTGTACCAGGCGACGGCCCCCACGTTGTCAGAGTGCGTGTTGACGAGGCAGGTCAGCTTGATGGTGGATCCGCTCTGGACCACAACCTCACCTGGCCCCTGGATCTGCGCCTGCTGCACTGTGGGGGGGAGGGGGGAGTGTGTTAGAGGGTGTGTGGGAGAGAAGGTGTGTGTGTGGGAGGAGGTAGTAGAGATGTGACAGGGAGGTGAGTGCGTTAGAGGGTATGTGAGGGAGAGGTGTGTGTGTGTGGGAGAGGGTGGTAGGGATGTGAAAGGGGTGGGTGAGTGCGCTAGAGGGCGTTTGAGAGAGAAGGTATGTGTGGGAGGGGGTGGTAGGGATGTGAGAGAGGTGGGCGAGTGAGTTAGATGATGTGTGTGTGTTGGGGGGGGGGCCGGTAGAGATGTGAGAGTGGTAGGAATATAAGGAACAGGGAGGGATAAGTGGTGGGAGAGTCAAATGGGATGGGAGGCCGGCGAGATGAGGTGAAAATTAGTGGGCGAGAATGAGATAGTGAGAAGACGCGAGACAGAGGTGGGAGTGAGTGGGAGGGATGTGGAAAGGGGAGGAAATTAGTGTATAAGGAAGTGGGAGAGTTACGATAAAGTTGGGGAGAAACGCAGAAGGGAGAGATGACTGGTAGGAGAAATAGGAAAGGGGGGGTCAGTGGGAGGGAGAGAAGAAGCGGGGAGGGAGGTACAAAAAAGGAGGAATAGGAAAAAAAGGCAAGAAAACGACAACTGTCTTAAAAACCATGACAAGGTGAGATAACAGGGTACGACAGAAACATGAAGTGAAGTTGACGACGATGGAAAGTACAAAGAGGAGTCTGAGTAGATGCAAATGTGGTGAAGACAGAGACTGAATCAACGCTTCACATGGGATATATTTTATGTGTTTCTCCCGACATCTAATTAATAAAAGATAAATAAATAAATGAAAGTACTTGTCTGTCTGTCTGTCTGTCTGTCTGTCTGTCTCTCTCTCTCTCTCTCTCTCTCTCTCTCTCTCTCTCTCACGTGCAGCCGGAAGAGTCCCTGGCTGTCTGGCGTTTCTGAAGGCCTTTTAATTTCCTTGAAAGTGTCGCGTTCGTGGTTGGAAGGCGTGGGAGAGAGAGAGAGAGAGAGAGATGCAGCTTCGTGGATAACATGAAAACTTAGATGTGTGTGTGTGTGTGTGTGTGTGTGTGTGTGTGTTGAATATGAGATAGCAGCCTTTTTGTGAGTGAGTGAGTGTGACACCAAGGAAAGCGAGTGTGGTTGAGTGTAGGACGCGAGATAAGACAAAGGAATGTTGATGAGATGAATAAATAGACTGAGTGAATAAGTGAATGAATGAATAAGTGAATGCGACCCTTACGAAAGCAAGTGAGGTTTAATTTTTTGTTGCTGTGAGACAAAAAGAGCTTGATGAAAGGAAGATGTCTAAGTGTCAGGAGAGAAGGAAAGAAAGTGAGTGAGTGAGTGAGTGAAAACAAGTGACGATAAGTGTAGGGCGCGTTGGGCGACAAGAGGAGGTTAATGAGACGAGTAAATAGCGTGTATGAAAGAGTGAGCAAGTGAAAGAGTGAGTGAGATAAAGAAAGCAAATGAAGTTGAGTGTAGACGTTGGTGTTAGGTGAGACGAAGATGTGTGAGTGCGGGGAGAACAATAAGGTGAGTGAATGAGTGAGCGGGTGGATGAATGAATGAATGAGTGAATGAGTGAGTGTTGATCTGAAACTGAAAGTTGATACGTTCTTGAAATGAAGATGCTGAGTGTGATAGGAGGAATAAAATAAACCAGTGTGTGTGTGTGTGTGTGTGTGTGTGTGTGTGTGTGTGTGTGTGTGTGTGTGTGTGTGTGTGTGTGTGTGTGTGTGTGTGTGTGGTGATCTCAGACTGATAGCTGACAGGTTTATGAGATGAAGATGCTTAAGTGTGATAGAAGGAATAAAACAAGCCATTGAGTGAGTGAATGAATGAATGAATGAATGAATGAGTGAGTGAGTGAGTGAGGTGATCTGAAACTGCAGAGTGGATTAATATCCTCACTAATAGTATTTTCTGGTCGACGATCAGGTAAAACGAAACGTGGGATAAAACTGCAGTAGTAATAATATTCGACGACAATGATATCCAAGTTTCCGTGTATCGAAGCTCAGTATTAAACAGGTATTAACATCTGATGAAACATTAGCCGAAGAATAGGATAGTTGGCCCTTTGAGTCTGTCTGTGGTCTCCGTTTTCATTAAGGGTTGGTAACTTTTGGCTCGGTAATCTAATATTCAATAATTTTCTTTCAAGGTCTTCTCTCTCTCTCTCTCTCTCTCTCTCTCTCTCTCTTGTGGGTGTGGGTGTTTACGTCTTTCGATATCCCATAACTTTCATGCTTTGGTATTTCCTGTCATCTTTCTTGCCGTTCTCTCTCTCTCTCTCTCTCTCTCTCTCTCTCTAACACACACACACACACACACACACACACACACACACACACACACACACACACACACACACACACACACACTTCCCCTCCTCCTCCAGAACCACAAAAATAGAGGGTGTGCACAATATCCCTTGCCCTTCTTGCCTTTCTCTTATTTAATTCCTTTTGTCTGCCTCTCCATCTACAAACTCCTTATTATTTTTCTTTGGCATTAATTATATATACCCTTCACTGATTTTTTTTTTCATATTTATTCCGCTCATAAAAAATATGTTTAGATCGATCTGTGAGGTGGGGTCAGGATTCCCAGGGCGTGATATGTGAGTGAATGAGTGTTTGGCCCATTTACCTAGATGGTGGTTATAGTTCTTCCTTTGACTTGCTTTCTGCTTCATTTTTTTTTATTTTACTCTACGCCGTCCGTAGGGGGGGAGGGAGGGAAGCGGCAGTTATCAACATCATCATTGTCACGAATCAATTCGCGACATTTCCTTTTTGTGAGAAGCCACGAACTATTAGTGGAAAACTCACTGTGTATCGCTCAGTTAACCGTTTCTCTCTCCATTTCGGGGTATACTTTTCAAATAATTCGTCACCGTTTTCAAAAAGTGACCGATTTAATGCACGTCACTAAGTGCGCTACTGAGCGATACAATTATTTCTTTATCGTTTGCCTCTGCTTCCCTCAACCGTTAGCCACGCCTTGCGTCCTGCCCATTCAATGTATTTGAATTCAGTCTTGTGTTTGCTGTGGCGGAGAAAGGTTCTGTGCTCAGAAGTGGAGAGGTCAGCTAGCACCCCAAGCTCCACTAGACAGTTAATCCAGTCCTCCCACCTTAGTAGTGATACACAGTATTCATCGACTGGTATTTCTTTTGTGTATTTTGTAGTTTTAAGAGCTTAGTTAAGGTGTTTTTCCTAGGCGTAAGTATTTAGCTTCTGTGTGAGTGAGCGAGTGCGTCTCATTTAATTTGATTTGAAATGTAATGTTAAATTTATTTTTGTGATTAATAAATTTAACAGTTCTATTTCTTGAGCTTAATGTAGAGTAAATCTTGTTTCATTTCTCCATAATTAAGCTTATTTTCCATATAGCTCCTAGCTTGCATAAACGTTTGCTTTCATAACTGGTACTTAGACCAGTCTTGTTGTATTAACGTAAAATCCGTTGTGCCATAGGAGTTAAGCATCAGCAAGAACCTGATGTTATTATTATTAGTATTAGTTATTTATTGTCAGGGGTGATGTAACTTTCTCCAGAGGCTAACAGTACAGTAATTCAGCAATTGTGAGTAATTAGTCTCTGCTGTGTACTGTTGAGAAAGTTTATAAATTCTCGTTCTTAGAGAATCGTGCACAAGCCAGCGTAAAGTAATCGTTGCTTGATGTAGCAAGACAATCATTGTCTCTGCTCTTCAATATTATTGAATATTATTATCAATTTAAATAATATTGAACCATTTATATCAAAATTACTGAGATATTATAAAAACCCCGTGACAATTGGCGACCTCATTCCAGGATATTAACTCCTAGCTCTAAAGCTATTCACGAGATAGTGCTCACTCATTCATATTTAGGTATTTATCATTAAAGTTTATAGGCACAAGCTTACTGGTGGTTACCGTTGATTGAGCAAGTGAATTTTTGCTTTATTAATCAATAGAGTACTTAACTCTAGTTTATTCTTGGTAACGCCACACGATTTTATTCGCTTCTGGGAAGTCAGCGTACCCATTGTGTTTATTATTGAGTCTTCCCAGTCATTTACATTTTTGATTTATTTTTGCCAGTTAACTAGATAAGACTGGTCACCACTAGCTTGTGTCTGTATTCTTTACTTGTGTTTATTAGTATTCGTCGCTAAGCAGTCAGTACTCAATTTCGGTTACTTAGTAAATTGAGCTAGCATCATGGCTACAGCTGTATATGTACAGGAAGCCAAAGATATTGGTCTCACAGACCCAGAGAAAATACAGAGTTACGTTCTCTCACGGTTCAATTACGAGCAAGAACGTGAGAAAGATGCTCGTGAAGAGCGTAGGATTCAGCGCGAATGCGAGCGAGAACAGCGCGAATACGAGCGAGAACAGCGTGAGGAACGTGAAAGAGAGCGTGCTTATGAACAAGAGCAGCGTGAGAAAGAGCGCGAATACGAGCGAGAACAGCGCGAACACGAGCAGAAACAACGCGAGCTCGAGTTAGAAAAAGAGCGACAACAGCGCGAACATGAGCAAAAACAGCGCGAACTCGAACTAGTACAAGAGCGAGAACAGCGCGAATACGAGCGGGAACAACGAGAACACGAACGTGTCGAGCGAGAAGCACGTGACAAACATGAACTTGAAGTGCTGAAGCTCAAGCGAGATTCCTTGGCTTCAGACACGTCTGCTGCAGTTGGTCCAAGCTCCACGAGCTTTCTCCCTGCACATGTCCTGGCGACCCCACGCATCAAGCTTCCTTCATACAAGGAAAGCGAATCGAGCCGTACATAGCTCGTTTTGAGGACATGGCAGACATGTATCAACTGGATGAGGCAGCTAAGCGGATCCAATTTCTTAGTTTATTTGAGGGCCCTGCCCTCGATATTCTCCACAGAATTCGTGGAGACAATCTCACATATGAGATGATGAAAGCTGCACTCATTAAGGCGTATGGTCTCACAGTAGACGACGCCAAAGTTCAGTTCATGCGAGCTCGTCTCCAAGACAAGGAGACAGCTGTTCAGTTCCTTGATCGTCTCACAGCTTACTTAAATGAGTGGATGGAGAAAGATGAAACTCCTTCCACGCGTGAGGGGATAATTGACCTTATGCTGCGTACACAGCTAGAGAGGTCGTGGCCTGCTGAGCTCATAGCACAGCTTAAGATCTGCCAGGTGAAAGATGCCAGCCAAATGGCAGAGAAGGCTGACGCATTCTTTACTGCATACGGGTATCAAGCTCGTAAGCAAAACACCTGGAGCAGAAAAGATACTGCCAAGTCTGGGAAGCCGTCTCAGACTGAATCCCAGCACCAAGGCCGTTCTCAGAATAATGGCCAAGGTCCAAAACCGCAGTGGAAGGACCAGGGGCAAAACACTCAGAAACCTGAGTGGAAGCGGTACAACAAGTACCCTAACCAGCAGCAGTATCAGCCACGCAACCGACCGTCGGGACAAACTTTTTCACCACCAGCTCAAAAGAGGCAGGAAGCGAATGCAGCCTTCATTCCTCAGCAGCAGCCTGGTGGTCACGTCCCTACCAGTGTGGGTACTTCCCCACAGTTCACTAGTCCCACAGTGACAGTGAACCCCCCTCCACAGATGGCCAATGTTCAATCTCCCCAATATAACCTTCAAGGCACAATGTTTGCCACATCAATTCAGCAGCCTCAGGAGTGGCTAGCTGCTTCCTCCACAGGCCCTCCCACAGGTGACAGTACCTTCCTTGTTCAGCCAGGGTTTGTGGGAGGCATTCCTGTGAAGGTCCTGAGAGACAATGGTTCCTCAGGTTGCTCTGTTAAGCAGAGTTTAGTTCGGCCTGAGCAGTATACAGGTCGACAGATCCATGCAAGCCTTATTGATGGATCAGTGAGATTGTTCCCTGAGGCATGTATCCAGGTGGCATCTCCATTTTATACTGGTATGACACTTGCAGTTGTCATGCCAGAGCCTCTATTTGACTTAATAGTAGGCAATATTCAAGGAGTCAAGGATAGTTGCTCCGATGATGACGCTACTCAGACTTCGGCTGCTGCGGTAACACGAGCCATGACTGAGGCTCCAGACTGTGTCACCCCAGTGATCATTGAATCGCCGCAAGATCTGATGTGTAGTCAACTTGTTGTGCAAGAACAACATTCTGACCCGACACTTGCTACCGTGCGGAACAAACAAAAGGGTCGAGTGATTACGTATTCACGGGGAGGTCGAGCCAAGTTCCTTCGTAAACAAGGACGGCTCTACCGTGAGTCACGAACACCCGAGGGCGAGGTTCGACTGCAGTTTGTCGTTCCCGCCGAGTACCGCCTAGCAGTGTTACAATGGGGTCATTGTTCAGTCTCAGGAGGTCACATGGGCAAAAGGAAGACCCAGGGCCGTATCCGAGCTGACTTTTTCTGGCCAGGGATGGGACGGGACATAGATAGTTTTGTCCGTTCCTGCAGTGTGTGCCAAAGTATCGCCACTACTCGGGGACATGCCCTTCCTGTGCCATTTATAACCACACCTGTAATCTCTGAGTCAGTTGAGAGACAGGGTAGTGGTGAAGTGGGTGCAGACCTGACGTCTCGCCCATTGGCCCCACAGGACACATTATGTCCAGGGCCTTTACATACATATTATGTACCGTAGGTTAAGGGGGAAGTTGAGAGGCGACTTGAGGCTATGGAAGACCCAAGTTTGCACAAGGATTCTCAGCTTCCCGGTACTAATAGAAGTACTGTAGGTTAAGGGGGAAGTTCGAGAGAGAACTCCGCAGAGGCGACTTGAGGCTATGGAAGACCCAAGTTTGCACGAGGATTCTCAGCTTCCCGATACTAATATAAGTATTATAGGTTAAGGGGGAAGTTCGAGAGAGAACTCCGCAGAGGCGACTTGAGGCTATGGAAGACCCAAGTTTGCACAAGGATTCTCAGCTTCCCGGTACTAATAGAAGTACTGTAGGTTAAGGGGGAAGTTCGAGAGAGAACTCCGCAGTGGCGACTTGAGGCTATGGAAGACCCAAGTTTGCACAAGGATTCTCAGCTTCCCGGTACTAATATAAGTATTGTAGGTTAAGGGGGTGGAGAGAACTCCGCAGAGGCGACTTGAGGCTATGGAAGACCCAAGTTTGCACAAGGATTCTCAGCTTCCCGGTACTAATATAAGTATTGTATTGTAGGTTAAGGGGGAAGTGAGAACTCTGCAGAGGCGACTTGAGGCTATGGAAGACCCAAGTTTGCACAAGGATTCTCAGCTCTCCGATATTAATATAAGAACTGTAGGTTAGGGCACAGGTTGAGGACCCGTGTGCAGTTCGAGGCTATGGAAGACCCGAGTTTGCACAAGGATTCTCAACTTGCCGATCATAATCGTGTGCTAAAATTAATGGCGACCTCGAGTGTACTTTTCATAGCATGTACTGACTGCTAGCCAGAGAGAGTAATTGTAACATAATAAGAATTTTGTCTCATTGACACTTTTGATGCTCCACCTCAATTGGCTTTGCAGGTTCAGCAATGGGTGTAGCAGTTTTGCTGTGCGGACCAGCTGATCATCTGCCGCACGCTGCTGCCTCTTCTCCTCTGCCTTCGTCGTCGCCATATTATTTACTGTGTCATTTTACACGTAGGTACAGTTACACTACAACTGTCACACCTACACCGTGTATTACATACACCACGCTACACAACAATTAGTTGTCAGTGTAAATGTAGCGAATTTTCGCTCAGTTTGACCTGAGTACAGGATTTTCACCGTCGTCACGGAGTTTTTCCCTCAAGCTTGCTTCTATTAACGTAAATACGAGGTTTTTTCGCTCACTGGCGACTGCGATTTTCTCCTGTAGCAGGATAGCACACACACACCACAGTGTGAATCTTGTGTGACTGAGTTAGGATTTATATATATGTATATTGAAATCTTTCTTCTGAAGGAAGAAAGATTTAATTTTCATGGGAATGTCACGAATCAATTCGCGACATTTCCTTTTTGTGAGAAGCCACGAACTATTAGTGGAAAACTCACTGTGTATCGCTCAGTTAACCGTTTCTCTCTCCATTTCGGGGTATACTTTTCAAATAATTCGTCACCGTTTTCAAAAAGTGACCGATTTAATGCACGTCACTAAGTGCGCTACTGAGCGATACAATTATTTCTTTATCGTTTGCCTCTGCTTCCCTCAACCGTTAGCCACGCCTTGCGTCCTGCCCATTCAATGTATTTGAATTCAGTCTTGTGTTTGCTGTGGCGGAGAAAGGTTCTGTGCTCAGAAGTGGAGAGGTCAGCTAGCACCCCAAGCTCCACTAGACAGTTAATCCAGTCCTCCCACCTTAGTAGTGATACACAGTATTCATCGACTGGTATTTCTTTTGTGTATTTTGTAGTTTTAAGAGCTTAGTTAAGGTGTTTTTCCTAGGCGTAAGTATTTAGCTTCTGTGTGAGTGAGCGAGTGCGTCTCATTTAATTTGATTTGAAATGTAATGTTAAATTTATTTTTGTGATTAATAAATTTAACAGTTCTATTTCTTGAGCTTAATGTAGAGTAAATCTTGTTTCATTTCTCCATAATTAAGCTTATTTTCCATATAGCTCCTAGCTTGCATAAACGTTTGCTTTCATAACTGGTACTTAGACCAGTCTTGTTGTATTAACGTAAAATCCGTTGTGCCATAGGAGTTAAGCATCAGCAAGAACCTGATGTTATTATTATTAGTATTAGTTATTTATTGTCAGGGGTGATGTAACTTTCTCCAGAGGCTAACAGTACAGTAATTCAGCAATTGTGAGTAATTAGTCTCTGCTGTGTACTGTTGAGAAAGTTTATAAATTCTCGTTCTTAGAGAATCGTGCACAAGCCAGCGTAAAGTAATCGTTGCTTGATGTAGCAAGACAATCATTGTCTCTGCTCTTCAATATTATTGAATATTATTATCAATTTAAATAATATTGAACCATTTATATCAAAATTACTGAGATATTATAAAAACCCCGTGACAATCATCATCATCAACGTCAACAGCAGCAGCAGGAGCATTATTATTATCGGCATCGTAATTTGTTTTATTAGAATTTTTGGTAGGGCCTCCTAAATTAAAGGGAAATTTAAAGGTAACCCGTAATCCCTTTAGCCCAAAAATAAATAGAAATCGTCAGGTTTTAGGGAAAGAGGTGCTAGGGAGACTCCGAAGACCACGAGGCGACAGTCCAAAAAACAGTAGTCAGTTTTCATTCTTTTTCTTCCATCTTTACTTTTTTTTTTTTTTTTTTTTTTTTTTTTTTTTTTTCCCAGCACCTTCCAATATCGCCAGCAGGCACGACCCCCTGGTCTGCGGTCTACCTCCCCCCATTGCTCTCTCTCTCTCTCTCTCTCTCTCTCTCTCTCTCTCTCTCACCTTTTTCACCCTCCGCTCCTTCCCCTTCACCTCCCTTCTCGTTCTTCTCGTCTTTTCTCTCCCTCCCCTTTCCCCTCCTCTCTTTTTCTCTTTCGTTTCTATCTCTGTCTTTATTTTGTGTTCTGGTCTCTTCCTCTCATCTCCTCCTTCCTTCTCGCTTTCTTTCCGCTCCTTCCTCTCTCTTTCCATCTCCCTCTTTCCTTTCATCTCCATTCTCCACTCTTTTCTTTTTCTCTTCATTTCTGTATCTTCCCATTCTTTTCCCGTTCACATTTCTTTCGCCCTGTCTCTCTCTCTCTCTCTCTCTCTCTCTCTCTCTCTCTCTCTCTCTCTCTCTCTCTCACCCCATATCCCTCCACCTCTATTTCATTGGCCCACCGGCTCCTCAGTCATATTCTTTAGGAGACACAGACGCGTAAACTTGTATCTCTCCTTTTGCCTCTCTCTCTCTCTCTCTCGCTCGCTCGCTCGCTCAGGATGTCCAAGTGGTTTCTTTCTTGCCTTCCTCTCTCCTTCTCACGGTCTTAATTTTCCTAAGTGGTCTCGCATTCCTCCCTCTCATTCTTTCTTGAAGATTTTGACGTGTTCTTTTATTTCTCCCCCTTTCTTTCTATTTTTCTCTCTGCTTTTAAGTCTTCTAAGTCCTTTCTCCTTTTCTCTCTGCACTGTGCCCTCCCTTCGTTGTGTGTGTGTGTGTGTGTGTGCGTGTGCGCGTGTGTGTGCGTGCGCGCGCGCGCGCGCGCGCTCTCCCATTCTTGCGTGCGTGCGTGTGTGCTGTTGTGTTTCATATCTCGCCTTCTCCCTCTCCTCCTCCCCCTCCTTGTTCCCCCTTGTCTCCCTTTCTTTATTTCTGGAGACACACACACACAAATGCCGCGCCACTTTCATCCCAGCTCTGTTCCCCCTTCCCTCGCAGCGGCCTTTCTTGTTTATTGCCTTCATACCTCCCACCTTTACAAGTCCATCCCCAAAGCTGTTTCTCTAGACCAATATTCCAGCCTCTGTGTCATCCGGGTCTATATATATTGCATGAGTTTTGTTTGTAATTCCTGTGTATTATCGTAGTTTTATTCTGTAGTCTCTCGTCTGTCTTACTTGCTTTCAGTCCTCCTTTCCTTTCTAGTTCATTTCAAAGGCTGTTTCTCTAGCCCAGTATTCCAGCTTCTGTGTCATCTGTGGCAATATAATTTTTATTGGTTTTGTTCGTAATTCTTGTGTATTATTATTACTTTGTGTACTTGTCTCTCGTCTTTATTAATTGCTTTTATTTCTCCCATCGTTACTTCTTCATCTCCGGAGTAGTTTCTCTATCCCAGTTTCTCAGCTTCAGCGTCATCTGTGTCTGTGTATTTTGCTTCAGTTTTCTTTGTAATTCCTCTCAACTATTATACTTTTTTCTTTGTTCTCTGTTTTGCTTCCGTTTCTCCCATTCTTCCTGGTTCACCCACAGCTGTTTCTCCATCCCAATATTTTATCATCTCTGTCCTGTGTGTCTCTATATTTTCTTTCTAAATTTTTATTTAATTCTTGTGTATCATTTTATTTTTCTATTTTTCTTTCATCTCCCGCATTTACGAACTCATCACCAGAGCTGTTTCTTTTTCCCCTATATTCCAGCTTCTATGTCTTCTGTGTCTATGTTATGTTTCAGAATCATATGTATCCTTGTATTTTGTGGTTTATTTTTATCGCCTTCGTTCCTCCTACCTTTACCAGTTCAAAACAGTGCTGTTTCTCTGTCTTCTTTCTTTTGGCTTCTGTATCGTCAGTATCGATATTTCCTGTTCCTTTTGTATTTTTTTCCCTTCACTGTCATGTTTCCCACCCATACAAATTGATCCCAAAACAATTTCTCTGTCCCCCTTATTCTGTCGTCTGTATTTTTTGTATCTCTGTGCCTTGTATTTGTGTTCTCCTTTTGTGTCGTGGTATGCTTTGTCTTATACCGGTACTCTTTTCCTCTGTATTTCCATGCCTTCATGTTTAAAGTTGTTTCTCTATACGTATATCCTAACAGTTATATCTTGCATGCTCAGATTAATGTTCTATATCGCTGTGTTTGTATGTTCCCTAATTTTAAGTTCCCTTCCCTTCCCTTCTCTTCCCTTCCTTCCGAATGATGTTTCTGTATCCCTTTATAGTATGTTCCTTATTCTCTGTATTCCTATATTTCACTTTCTGTATCCCCTGTGCCGGTATGTAATGTATGTATCTGTGTCTGGTGTATTTTCCATTAATCTTTTCGCTGTTTCTCCCCTTTCTCCAGTGCTATATCGATGTCTGAATTTCTTTTTAGTTGTTCTCCATATCTTTTGTCTCAAGTCTCCTCTGTTTACGTATATTTTTTCCGTATTTTCCTCTTCCCTTATTTCTCTGATTGACTTTCTCTTCGTGCCAGTAAATTTATCCCCAGAGCTTCATTCCTTGTCATAAATTTTCTTTCTTATCGCACCAATTGTTTCATTTCATATCATACCGGTAAATATTTTCACGTCTTACTGCACCATGCCTCATACAGCTTCACCCTGCCTCACCCCCTTGACACACCCTACCATCTCCTGCCTCACATACAACGTCTTCTCCTGCATCACGCTTCTACCTTCTGCCTCACGTATCTGCCCCCTTTCTCACTCTACCACCCTTTCACTCACCCCACCACTCTCTGCCTTACCCCACCACCCCCTTCCTCACCCAGTCACCGCGTGCCTTACCCCACCACCCACTGACTCACACTCTCTGCCTCATCCCACCAACCTCTGTCTTACCCCACTACCCTCTACATCACCCCACGACCCTCTTACCCATGCCTAACTGTACCACCCCCTTCTCACCCCACTACCCTCTGCCCCACCTCTCCTTGCCTGACCCTGCCATCCCTGCCTCACCTTGTACGGCGAGCAGGACAGGCAGGAACACCTTGGGACTGGCGGACACCTGGCACTCATACACGCCGGCGTCTCTGAAGGTGACTGGGCTGATCTCCAGGTGCCAATCCTCGCTGCCTTCAGGATGGTACACCTGGGGAGTGAGAGAGAGAGAGGGGAGGCTGAAGGAAATCGTTTGTGTGTGTGTGTGTGTGTGTGTGTGTGTGTGTGTGTGTGTGTGTGTGTGTGTTGAATGCTTGAGTGATAATTTACCAAATCGGAAAGGGACAGGAAGGGGAAAGGCGGTTATCGTGTTAATTGAGAGAGAGAGAGAGAGAGAGAGAAACTGGCATGGGGAGGCAGGGAAGTGTGTGTGTGTGTGTGTGTGTGTGTGTGTGTGTGTGTGTGTGTGTTTCCGTTGCAGCAGAGATGGAAGAAAGGCACGAGGAACAGGGAAATAATTAACTTCGGATATTTTAAGCGCGTTAGAGAAAACTTGAAAATATGAGATGCCGGGAAGTGGAAGACTTGAAAAAGAAAAAAAAAATGGTAGAGAAACTGAGATGAAAATGTCAAGAAAAATGGGAACCAGTGGAGAAAATGACAGGGAAAATGAGGAACCGATACAATGCAAAAAAAAAAAAAAAATGCGTGTGTGTGTGTGTGTGTGTGTGTGTGTGTGTGTGTGTGTGTGTGTGTGTGTGTGTGTGTGTGTGTGTGTGTGTGTCAGAAAATGAGAGAAAATGAGATGCAGCGAGATGGAAAACGGAGAGCTGACGGAGCAGAAACTGTTATAGACATCCCAAGGTGTATTAAAATGTATAAAAGCAACAGTGGGACGTACTCTTGCTACCGTCGGAGCCCTCCTAGCACTATTTTTAATGCAAGAAAGAAGGAACCAAAGGCCAGAAGTCCGAAAAATTGCTCCCTCCGAGAAAAACAAAAACAATGTAATAGAGAGCTATTTATTTTTCATATTACATCATGATAATTTTATTCTCGTGTGCGTTAGCCAGAGCTTTATAATATCGACATAGTATTGGTAAATAACCCACAAGACAGGATGAAAGCGTGATATGCAAAATTAGTCGCTGAAAAAGAGGATTTACGAAGCATCTTATGTATAGAGAATACGGTCTAGGAAGAGTAAAGTTTTGCCAAAGAAAGTCGGAGATGATAAGATGCAAAAAAATGGAGGTGAAAGACAAGGAGAAACACACACACACACACACACACACACACACACACACACACACACACACACACACACACACACACACACACATATTACAGATATATACTGTATGCTTTAGGCTCTTCAGTCCGATGGCCTGCTTTTCACTTTCATTAAGCTAACCATGAGACGATTATAAGCAGCTTAAGAGGTGACAGTTTTTAGTGTGAAGGGAACAGGAAGGCTTTATCGTAACATCCCGGTTCGAAAAATAAAAATAAGTAAATAAGTAAAAAATCCTCTGAAGATACCAAGAATAAAATCAGAAATACGTCTTCGATTCGAAAGGGTTAATGAGCCTTGTGCACTCGGTAGGCATATTCGGAGCCATTTTCTTTCCTCAGTTATAAAAGAATGAGAATTATCGAAGTCTGCCCTAATAGAAAATGCGAATAGGACCGAAGAAATTATTTTTAAAAAGGGAAAAATTTTAAAGTTGGCTGTAATTAAGCAGAATTAGAAGAGAGAAAAAAATAAATCTACGTCCACACTAATTATGGGCGCTGAAAATGCACAACTCTCTCTCTCTCTCTCTCTCTCTCTCTCTCTCTCTCTCTCTCTCTCATCAGCACACACCTTGCAGACTTTATAATGAGAGCTAACACAACATTCTGCGTGCCAACGAAAACTCAGGCCTGTTCTTTTATGGAAATGCTTTAAGACATTGTCGCTTTACTTTCAAGACGACGAGGAAGGAGCAACGCACATTTACACACACACACACACACACACACACACACACACACACACACACACACACAGATCTCTCTCTCTCTCTCTCACACACACACACACACACACACACAGATCTCTCTCTCTCTCTCTCACACACACACACACACACACACACAGATCTCTCTCTCTCTCTCTCACACACACACACACACACACACACACACACACACACACACACACACACACACACACACACAGTTTTCTTTAACTAGGTGTCCACTCCTACCTCCTCACTCCATTACACCCGTCCACACAGTGCTGTTTTCTCAAGTCTTACTCATTTTCTTAAAACCCTCAGTGAGAGAGAGAGAGAGAGAGAGCTTCTTATCCCCTTTGGACCGGTGACATAAACTGTAATTTCCTGCCTATGAACTACAGTATTTTTGTTGAGATAGTTTTCGAGCTTTTTATTTATGTGAAGTGATGTTCTTTTTTCAAGGAACTTTTTCTCTCTTATTTTTATTCGTCATATTTCAATCTGTGTTCTTTATTGGGAGATAAACTTTTCGATATTCATTTTTCATAGGCATAGAAACATTTTGATATTCATTTTTGAACTGAAGAGAAATTTTTCGAACTTTTTTTTTTTTTTTTGTGAAGAGAAACTATCTGGACCTCTTTTTATGTGAACAGAAATTTTTGGAACTGGAGAGGTCAAATAATAGTCTCCATTAACCCCTTCATTATTAGACGTCTCCCCTGACTAACCAAGCAGAGACCTAATGGAAAATATTAGAACTTATCTCCTTTATTACGATCTCCAATGTAGCTGCATGAAATCGTCTAGTCGCAGCAAACATAGAATAAAGGCGTCATCGTATAGGTTACAAATATTCTCTGTATAAATTTGAAGCAGCGTTATGGAGTCCGGTTAGTAGCCAGTTGAGAATGCTGATAGAATTTCAATATACGTAATCGTGCGAGTAAAATGAGAGTTGGTAGGATGTCCTTTCAAGTGTTTGTACTGTACATGTTCGCCTTTCCTCCCCCCATCGCTCTCTCTCTTTGTCTGTCTGTCTGTCTGTCTCTCTCTCTCTCTCTCTGTCTCTGTCTGTCTGTCTGTCTGTCTGTCTCTCTCTCTCTCTCTCTCTCTCTCTCTCTCTCTCTCTCTCAACACACACACACACACACACACACACACACACAGTACATGAACCGCATTACTGCCATTAGTAAAGCCGGACTGCCTCGTTAGGACCGCAAAGTCTGTAACGTCTCTGTATCTATGTAACTCACCTTGAACCTGTCGTCTGTGGTGTAGGTGAAGAGGCCCACCGTCAGGATGTGTAGGTCCCTCTGTCTGATCCACGACACCTGAGGAAGGAAAGGAAGCGTTGGGGGGATGGTAATTAGCCAGGTAAAGGTGCTGGAGAGGGACGCCTTCATGTGGTGGCACCGTTTTAATTGAACCACTCCACCACCCGGTTGTACAAACATCCCTCACCTCCCTCCCTATCCCCCGAAAGGAGAATGGTGGATTGCAGGGGGAGGGTAACTTTAGGTTGCAGTCCACTAGGCTCACGTTCAGATGAGCCTAGGTTTGCAACTGCTACTATTATTCCCTTTTGATTTGGATTAAAATTGTCATCTCCACCTTCAGTACTGACATCTAACAATTAACACTAAAATATGGTGCTAGTCACGAGGAATTGCTGTGGAAAGGATGTGGCGCCTTAGTATTGTCTTCTTCGTCTAGTAAGCTACGTTAAATAAGCTACAAAACGACAAAAATTTGGGGCATGTTAAGATGAAAAGAGTTAGGTAGTAAAAACAGAGTGGTTCTCCATTCTCTTCATTCCACTAATCTCAACAAAATCGTAAACAGGTAGCAGGAATAAATAAAAAATATCTCGTTTATTCAGCACATGGAGAAAAAGGATAGAATAAGTGACTGGTAAGGCGTTCATATAGCGTACGTACAGGTTAGTCCCGGCTTCATTTTTTCAACTCATCATATTTTGTGGTGTTTGCCATTTTACCTTCTTTGATCACATGGTTGATTACTAATACCACGTAGCAGCTAAATTGTCCGCGCTCGTCACGCCACCGACTGAGCCGCACCCGCAGCACACAAGCTACTTCCAGGGATGAGGTGAAGTATCCGGGCAGACAGTAATGCTGACTGAGCCTTTCCTAAAACACAAGATACGTCCGAAAGGCGCACGTGTCTATCTAATGACGCTTACATTGCCAGCTAGCTAGCTAGATAGATAGACAGACAAACAGACAGATAGAGGGTATTTGCCTTACGCCACAAGCACATAAGACCTGAGGAGGCAGTTCTCTATGACATGTGTTAAATAGACATGAGGATAGAGGTTAGTAATGGATAGATTCCTTAGAAGGTAGAGAATACAGATAGATAGATCAGTAAATAGAGAGGTAGACATATAGATGGATCAGTAAATAGAGAGACAGATAAATAGCTAAGTAAAGCAAGGTACATAGATGGATAGGTAAAGATAGACAGACAGACAGACAGACATAACCAGCTCAACGTCACAGATAGACAACATTCACAGCGTCCACTTTTCCGCGTTACACAACTCGCCCATAAGGACCGTAATAATAACACGGCCATTACCGGCGAGCGTCGACACGGAGCACCCAATGCCAACGCAAAGTGAAGCCTCCATTAACGCGGATTAAGTGAACGCGACTATCAACGCTGAAGTGTATATAGCACACGTTAGCGGATGGTTTTATTGTACGCGATTTTTTTTTTCTTTGGCTGCGTGTGTTGCTGTTTGAGTGTGTGATTGGGTGTGTGACGGTTTGTTAAGTTTCGTGTGTGTGTGTGTGTGTGTGTGTGTGTGTGTGTGTGTGTGTGTGTGTATGTACTCAAGTTGGATATACTTTCCGGGCTTGAGGGGTTCGATTTAGTGTTCAGTCGGTGTTCAGTCGCCCCTTTCATACTCAGGTGTTCTGTTAAAGTGAACACAAAATGAACACAGTCACCAGGTAGTGATAAAAAGAAAAAAAAACATGTCATCTGTGTGAAGTGGTTGTTCCGTAATGACTGAAGGCCGTATTCTCTTGGGTAAGGAGACTCCCTAACACCTCTTCTTTTGCGATTTTTTTTTTTTTTTTTTGGATATGGCTGGTTCGTATCGTTTTGTACATTCTTTATGCAGAGGATGGCAATGTTAGAAAGATTTATATAATACAGAACACGACAGTAGGTGTAATAAGTAAAATAAATCGCCTAGGAATAGGTTTAAGGGAGAGACTTATTGTGTAGTTTGTAGTTATGTGCATTTAATAACTGTCGGAATAATCTCATTCAGATAGTCAAGATGGAGGAAAGTTGTGTGTGTGTGTGTGTGTGTGTGTGTGTCTCTCTCTCTCTCTCTCTCTCTCTCTCTCTCTCTCTCTCTCTCTCTTGCTCTCTCCCTGAAAGCGATGGCAAATATATCTGAATATGAATTTCACCCACCTACACAGCTGAAAGAAAACGGAGCAAATATTAGCGCGTCCACTAAAATAAACCCAAATAAAGCAATAGATAAAATAGATAAAAGAATAAGTATAAGACTGAGTGATATCGGACCAAATATTAACATGAATATTAACGTTAATCCAAAATTTCCAAAACTTGTCGTGTATGATTCAAGAAATATATGAATAGACTGATAAATATATGTAAATAACAGCAGACTGAACACGTAAATGAATAATGAAGTTCAATAAGTAAATAATACAAATAAGATGAAAAAAACATGAATACAGGGTGGATCATAAATAGCACTCCACAAGAATCTCTCTCTCTCTCTCTCTCTCTCTCTCTCTCTCTCTCTCTAGTGTAGGCGTGGGTGTGGCAGTGAGGGTAGGAAATGAATAAATGTTGCTGGGTAAATACTGATGAAACCCATAAAGCCGTCTCCACAACACACGAAAAATTACCTGGCGGAGCGTGATGTAGCGTAATAAATGGGTCACCCTTTATACATATACAGAAACAGGTAAATTTATAAAAATAAATAATAAATAAATAGATAATTGTGTGCAGTGCCAGGCGAGGCAAAATTAGCCTTCCCAGTATCGTTATCCGGTTTACAGTTTTTCGGATAAATAATGAAGGTGCGCCGGCTGAACGATTCGGACCCCAGGACAACTGAGAGAGAGAGAGAGAGAGAGAGAGAGAGAGAGAGAGAGGGGGGGGGGAATTACGTAACTGTATAACATTTTTCACTTTGCCATTCATTCAAATATTTAACATTATTTTTTTTTTTCTACCAGCAGTCAGTTATAGTTACCCTTAGAGACACCCTTCTCTGTGGCCCAGAGTTCAGCTGTTTGTGTGAGAAATTGACTTACATCCTTATGGTGTGGGCTGAGAACTCGACATGGTAGGACCGCCTGTTGCCCGACCACAGCCGTCACGTTGGTCGAGGTGTGGGGATGGAAGGCTGCGGGGTGGGGGTCAGCGCGCCCCCAAGTGATCTGCGGCCCCCCATCCTCCGTCAGGCCCCCTACAGTCAGCTCTGTCTCCGGGAGTGTCGAACCGCGCGGGACTGAGGCGTCGGATCTGATAGGCTCCCCTTCCCCTGCCGTGCCTGTGGGGAAGAAAACGGGAATATGAGAGGGTTACATAGATTACACAGACTTTTCGTTTCTGACGTGCTTAGGCTTTAATGTAAGCGAAAAGATTCATATAGTAATTGTTTAAACATATGAGAAGGATAGTAAAGAAGTGTGTGTGTGTGTGTGTGTGTGTGTGTGTGTGTGTGTGTGTGTGTGAGAGAGAGAGAGAGTTATTCGTATATCAAGTACACATACACGCACGTGCAGAGGGGTGGTGGAAAGGTTTGAGGTGAAATGTAATAACAATAAAAAATAATATCTAATTCTCTCTCCATCAGTCAGTAAATCAACCAGTCAGTCAATTTCTCTCTTTCTGTCTGTCTGTCTGTTTGCGTGTCTGTCTGTCTGTGTATCTATCAATCTTCTGGTATCGTTATCAGCCAAATACCACAATATCCGGAGTAAAACCAAAATCACACCACCGTCTCTCACAATAGCATGCAGAATTATTCTACACCCAGCCAGAGACGCACCACGCTTTTCACTCTATCTTTTTCCTTGGTGTGTGTGTGTGTGTGTGTGTGTGTGTGTGTGTGTGTGTGTGTGTGTGTGTGTGTGTGTGTGAGGCGTGAATGCATGAAAAGATACATCGCTCATTTTGCTGGGCTGCTGAGTGCTAGTTATTCCTGTTTTTATTTTTTCCCATTCTTTCTTGTTAATACTGTCCGTTTCCTGTAGCCTATAATAGTGAGAAATGATGATGATGGTAGTGATGGTGATGATGATGATGATGATGGTGATGACGATAAAGTAGTAACAATAGTAATGATGTCTGTGGTGATACATCTGCGATATTAAACGTGCTTTTATAAGAAAATGTAATGATTCTCTCTCTCTCTCTCTCTCTCTCTCTCTCTCCTCTGTATCCAATAATACTGTATATAACATTCCTTTGTACCAATTCCTTGTGTATTAGTCTCTTTCTGCCAGTGTACTCTGAGACACAAACCAGAATTCTCATATTTCCTAAAATTTTATACGCTTCCATTAATTTTCTTGGGACCGGATTTCATTGTCTTCGTTATATCGGGGAACGTAATAATAACCGTACATATTGTTTTTGAAGGTACGGTATATTGATGTGTCTTTGTGCGTGGCCGTGTAACAGTAATTTGGTCTGATTGAATTTGCAGGTACGGAATGAAGACATACAGTGCCAGAGTGTATTAGTGGTAGATATGATGGATGCTGTGAATAATTTGATGAATGGAGGGGAACTGATGTGGTATGTGCGACATTGGTGAAGAAGGGAGTGCAGGGAAATAAAGACAGGGAATATTCTTGAAATCCTGAATGAGTGGGATGTGACGGTAGGAAAAAAAGAGGAGGAGGATGGGAAGGATTGAGAAATGTGAGAGAAAGGGAAGCTAGAAGGGAGGAGGGAGAAAATAGAAAAAATGATGGTACCTGAGAGAAAAAGAGCGTGGAGGAGGAGAGAGAGAGAGAGAGAGAGAGAGAGAGAGAGAGAGAGAGAGAGAGAGAGAGAGAGAGAGTCTTGAGGGATAATTAAGATATTCACGGATGGCGTAGAGAGATAGAGAAGAGGGTGAGACAAAGACACTAACTCAATCATGTAACTGGAGGTGTGGAAATAAGTGCATCTGTGGCCAGAGAGAGAGAGAGAGAGAGAGAGAGAGAGAGACTAACTCAATCAGGTTCCTGGAGGTGTTATATTAATTGCATTTGTGGCTGTGGAGAAAAGACGATGCAAAGAGGGGTCGGGAGGGAAGGAAGTGGGAGGGAGGGAGAGAAGGAGAGACTATGAGGAAGGAAGACTGGCAGGAGAGAAGAACAGGGAAAGGAAGAGGAATGGATGAAGAGTAGGATGAGAAAAGAAGAATGTACTGAAATAAGGATGGAGAAGAAAGGAGGAGGATGAGAGAGAAGGCGTGACGAAGGAGAGAGAGAGAGAGAGAGAGAGAGATCAGGTAATTGGAGGTATGATGATAATTGCATCTGAGGGCGTAGGAGACACACAATTTTCTCAACCTGTGTTTTTGTCCTTTTCTTTTTTCATACTCTACAGTAGTTACAATTTTTTTTTTTATTCTCCTCCCAGCCCTTTTTACTTCAACTTCCTTCCCTTTGCCCTTTCCAAATTTATTTTTATTTTTTTTTACTTTTTCTTTTATATCCTTAACCCTTTTTTTCCATTTCCTATCCCCCCATACATTCTCTCTTTCACTTATTCATTTCTGTTCCTTGTTCATTGTTTTCTTTGTTGGTGTTCTCTCTCTCTCTCTCTCTCTCTGCCTATCTTTTTCTTCCTTGCTTCCTGCCCATTTATTCCTGTCCATGTTTTTCCTTTCATCTGCAACCCCTCACACAACTCTCTCTCTCTCTCTCTCTCTCTCTCTCTCTCTCTCTCTCTCTCTCTCTCTCATTTTCAACGCCGATCCATTTCTTACATTTCATTCTTTCTTTCTTCAACACTTTCTTTATTCTTCAAAACACTTCTTCTTGGTCACTTCCTTCCTTCCCATTTATTCTGGCCTCCCTGAATTCTTTCTATCTTCAGATTTTCACACGGATCTCTCTCTCGTTTTCTTTCTTTTATCTCTTCCTTTTCTCTCTTCTTTCCATTTTTTTTTTTTTAGTTTTCTTTTTGTTTGTTCTATCCTGTTCGTGTTTTCCATATTCATTCATTCTTTTCCGAGCATTTCTTCTCTCTCTCTCTCTCTCTCTCTCTCCCGTATTTTCTCAACAGTTCTCCTCCCTTCCTGCTCTCTTTCTCTCTCCATTTATTCTCTCCCCCGTTTCTTCTCCTCCTCCTCCAGCCTCTCTCACAATTCTTCCTTCCCTTCCAAGCCATCTCCTTTTTTTTCTTGTCCTTTCTTTTCTCCTTTCCTCCATTCTCATGTCACTTGCATTCTTTTACTTCGTTACTCCTTCTTTCGTTTTATTTCCTTCCTTCCTTCCTACTTATCTACCTACCTACCTACCTTCCGTCCTTCACCTATCTCTTCCATCTGTACCTTTTTTTTTTTCTCTCTCTCTCTC
>NC_137045.1:13067198-13084698 GCF_032717465.1 Coenobita brevimanus | reverse complement strand
AAGTAAACTTTGCCACATTTATTAAAGTCTAGTAACAACGGGGCTTGGTGGCTTCGTTTTCATTTCGTTAGTTGCCCATATGCCGAATCAGGTTCCAAACGCAAGCTAGGATGAACATTTAAGGTGGGTGTTGGTGTTATCCTTTCATATGCGGGCGTACGTTTGCACCCTGCTGGTTCATGACGATGGCTCTGGAAATACCATACACAGGGCCATTGCAACACTGACTTTTCCATACAAGACTTTATTCATACTTCGAGAGCATGGGAAAGGTTATTTCTGGCTGTCATTCTCCCTCCGAGGGGGAAAAGGAGATAAAAGTCAAGTGCTGTTAGGGAACTCTTATGAACATTTACATTTACTTCTACACATTAGGATTCCAAATTATACACATTATACCACTTTTAAGTAGGAAAAAATATAATTTCCTTAAACGCAAAATTACATACATACTTAAAACGCGCACAAAAGACTGAGTATATAAACTGGTCGTAACCGTTTTGTTCTTTGCCCTCCTTTAATGGTTGTAAAATAAATTCTAATGGCCTCCCTTGTGGCAGTCCGGCGAGAAGATTGCCTCTGGATGCTCCTCTGTTGCAAGAATGTGCACTGCAAGAAGGTGTATTGCAAGAAAACATGCTGAGAGAAAGTGCTAATAGCCTACTAAGACTGCAACGGCCTAACTACATTTTGTTAGAAAGTGTATTGCAAGAAAGTGTCTTGCAAGGAAGTGTCGTGCAAGTGAGTGTATTGAACGAATGTGTAGTTCAAGGAAATGTCATGCAAGAAAATGTAAGAAAGCGTATTGGAAGAAAGTGCAGTGCAAGGAAATTTGCAAAGAAGTGTATTTTCATAGTGTAGAGCAAGAAAGTGTATGAAAGAAAATGTAAGAAAGTGTAGAGGAAGAAAGTATATTACAAGAAGGTATGACTTAAGAAGGTGCTAATACCCTGCTAACAATATACACGTATGATACCGCGTCAGATTTATTTCACGTTATTTGCATATACAATTCTGAGCAACTGAACATTATAATTTCCAGGGTTATCATGATCAAAGGGTAAACACTTTTCGATGGCTGCCAATATCCAAGCTCAGTTATAGACAAGAACTGGTACAATTATAGACAAGAACTGGTATTATTTATGGCGAGTTGAACAATAATAATAATAAAAAAACAGCTTTAAAGAGTAATGTACGGTTGCGGTCAATTATTCTGCACCACCCCCTTGATTTTGCGGCAGAGCTTAACCCCCTTTAAATTTTTTCTTAGGCCTTTTTATATTTTATTTTTGCTGCCATCGGACGACTTTTATCCAGTTAAGGAGGTCGTTTGAGTTGATTTTTAAAGGGTGGAACAGATCCATTATCCTCCTGTCATATCTGCCCATGTTTCGTCCCCCATCACAGTCATCATCACCATCATCATCATCATCATCATCATCATCATCATCATCATCATCAGACAACAACAACATTCTCCCTGACATAAGTGAAATAAAAATCTAATACATGGTGTTGGTGTCATTTATGGAGTTGAATCTATCCATAAGTGTTTCACCTCTTACCGTAATGGTTGGGATTAGTGTGTTAATGTGTGGTGAATCCCGTCCATTGTCACCTGTGGAAAAATTATACATACAGAAGAGAGAGAGAGAGAGAGAGAGAGAGAGAGAGAGGAACGTAAGTTACACTCTGGGTAGGAGAGAAAATATAAGTACGTGAGAAACAGGGCTGTTGGTGCCACGTTCTGCTTACCTCCCGACGATTTTCCTCAACACAGATAACCCTTATGCAGTCAGAGGCTGAAATCCACTTCCTTAACCCTCTCACGGAAGGTAATTTATTCTGGTTAACTCCTGACAATTTTATTCAGCAAAGGGAAGCTCAGTGTATTCAGAAAAAGTTCAGAAAAGGGCCTCCACTCGTCGCCTCTCGTGGATCACTTTTATTTTCTTTTAATATTCAATTCGTGGAACAGTCAGACGATTTTATGCATCTCAGGGCAGACGTCTTGTATTTGAAGGGGGTTAATGAAGACTGTACCTAACCCCTCCAGTTCGAAAAAAAAAAAAAATCTCAAGCTGAATAAAATCGTCCCGATAACAAGAAGCAGCAGCAAAGTGACGATCTCGGGGTGAAGAGGTTGCCGCCGATTATCTTACTAGCGCTTAACCCCTTCCAAGTGGCGATTTATTATTTTCCTTTATTACTCCTACTGCCACCAGACGATATTTTTATTAATCTTAAAGCAGGTTTACAGGAGTGAAGGGGTTATGAAGGCTATATTTTTTTTTCTCTACTCCAAGTCCAAAAATCCCTCCTTAGCTGAATAAAATCGTCTGAAGGAAGGAAGAATAAAATAAAGGGAGTTTACGTCTACAGGGGCTTGAATTATTGGGGTGTTTACTGCCCGGCGTGTCGTCTTTGCATACCTCATAATTCTGTTGTGTGTGTGTGTGTGTGTGTGTGTGTGTGTGTGTGTGTGTGTGTGTGTGTGTGTGTATTGTGTTTACGTGTGTGTGTGTATTGTGTGTACGTGTGTGTGTGTATTGTGTGTGTGTGTGTGTGTGTGTATTGATTCAGAAAATTCCCTAACACCGCTTCCTAAGCGACTTGTTTTTGCATAATAAGTCTTCCAACTCCCTCGTATGACACTTATACAAACTACCTTGATATGAAAGAGAAAATAAATAATCCTCAAATTATGTTAAAAGTGTAATAGGGAAAATAAATCTCATAGGAATAGATGGTAACGAAGTCTCCTGTGCCAAGACTATCTATTTATCTATTTATCTATCTGTCTATCTATAATATATCTGTCTCTGTGTATCTGTATGTATGTATGTATGTATATTTATAAAGATATGTATGTATGCAGATAAGTAGATGGACGTAAATTAATAGATAGATAGACAGGTAGATAGATAGATCGGTAGGCAGATAGATAGATAGATGGATAGATTGGACGGGTAAATAGATAGATATAGCTTTTTTATCTCTTTCCATTTCCTCACCTCGTTTCCTTGAGTATATTGTCAGATGCTTTTTTCTTGTAGTCCCCATTTTCACATATATTTTTTTTTATGTATCGTGCATGTAATTTTTTTTTTATTACCTGACCTTCTTCATTCCATTTTTCAATATTGCTGTGTTTCTCTCTCATGCATTTTACCTTTTACGTATTTATTTTATTATTATTTTTCTTTACTCCTTTTGTGATTCTTCCTCTTCCTACGTTTTTTAATTTCTGCTTCATTCTTTATATTCAGTTATCTTTTTTTTTATTTATTTTTACCGTATTGGCAGTTCCTCCTGTTTCACGATTTAAGATTTCTTGTTTTCATTATTTTTTATTTTTTATTTTCATACTTTAGTTTGTTATGCTGATTTATGTTTTACTTATCATTCGGTCTTTATAATAATTTTCCCCATTTTTTTTTTTCGCGGTTCGGCCTGTTCCTCTCTGACTCGCCTTCTTTCACAAAGTCCTCCTACACTTTCTCAGTCACTCACAAATTCTCTCACATTCTCCCACTCACTCACAGATTTTCTCACATTCTCTCACTCACTCACAAATTGTCTCACATTCTCCCACTCACTCACAAATTCTCTCACATTCTCTCACTCAAATTCTCTCACATTCTCCCACTCACTCACAAATTCTCTCACATTCTCTTACTCAAATTCTCTCATATTCTCCCACTGACTCACAAATTCTCTCACATTCTCTTACTCAAATTCTCTCACATTCTCCCACTCACTCACAAATTCTCTCACATTCTCTCACTCGAAGTCTCTCACATTCTCCCACTCACTCACAAAGTCTCTCACATTTTCTTACTCACTCACTGTCTTTCACACACACTCACACACACACTCATATTTTCAAACTAACTTTTTACTTCAGTTAGCCCTTATTACGATGATTTTTTTTTTTTTTTTTTTTTTTTTTTTTTTTTTGCTAATGTAATTCGTTCTTCTGCTAGGCAATCTTCAGTCTGCTTAGGAGAACTTTCTCAGACTAGAGAGTAAAAATTCATGGGTTTTATTAACACTTTCAGGACGAGAGGCCTTGCTTAAACTAAACATCGTCAGGAAGTAGCAGGCATACGCTGATAGTTTTAGTAGTAGTAGTAGTAGTAGTAGTAGTAATGATAACAACAATAATAACAACAACAACAACAACAATAATAATAATAATAATAATAATAATAATACTTTAATAAGTAAAATAAACTAAATAAATAAAAAGTAAATAAACACGTAATCTGATTGAAGAATTTAATGTTTTGACCGAGAACAATTGTGTATACATATATATATATATATATATATATATATATATATACTCGTATAATTATTATAATTATTCAACCTAACATCAAACAATTCCATTCAACTAGCACAAAGGAATTTCACCCAAGCAGGATTTTACAGTCACTGTCCACTGCATCTCCCTCCTCCGAAATTCAACCATCCTCTCCATTTTACTCCTGTTATCATTATTGTTTTCCATCCCTTCCTTCCCCGCCTCCCTCTTTATGCAGATGGCAGGGGCAGATGCATAGTAATTTATTGAGAGTAATCCAAACTGCAGGGGGCCCAATTCCGGCTAATTACAGCAAAAAATGGAGAGTTAAGTCAGGGAATAAAGAGGAGGGGGACGATGGCCAAGGCGATAAAGGTGAGAGAGAGAGAGAGAGAGAGAGAGAGAGAGAGAGAGAGAGAGAGAGATAATGTGAACAAGAATGAGAATTAGAATGAGTATGAGAGTGAAGGGGGAGGGGGAAGATCAGAAAGAATTTGAAAAAGGAAAAGAATAATAGAAAGAGGGAGAAAGAAAGGAATGCAAGGGGGAAGGAAAAATGTGAATGTCCGGAATGTGAGCATAAGAGAGAGAGAGAGAGAGAGAGAGAGAGAGGGGGAAAAAAAGCATATGGAGGAAGAGAGAATGGAGAGAGAGAGAAAGAAAAGAGCAGAAGAGGACAGAATTGGAAAGAGAAGAAAAGAATGAATGGAGAAAGAGAGAGAGAAAAAATACAGAGGAGAGCAGTTAAAGAGAGAGAGAGAGAGAGAGAGAGAGAGAGAGAGAGAGAGAGAGAGAAAAGAATAGAGCTTATGGAGAAAAAGAGAGAGAAACTTGAGGATATATTTATTATGTATACCTCAAGACGTATTTACATAAACTTAAGAGAAACCTCTCGTATTTAAGAGACCAGAAACCGCCCTCACTTTAGCGCTTGAATATGATACCGTACTTTACATACATTCTTGGTTCCACAGACGAGTTTCACAGCCGAGTTCCGCATTAAATGAGTTCCGCATCCGAGTTCCGCAGACGCTAATATATTCAGCTTAATATAGACTCGGGGAACTAAAGACGCCGGAGTAGTGAGGGAGATGAGTATGTTCTTGGGAGAGCATAATTCCTGTGATGTAGCTCTGCAGTTGTGGTCGATGCCTCCTCAAGCTGAATTTTCTTACGCTTATGGCCAGACGTATGTACTAAAGTTAAATAAATAATGCCTGCAGTTGAAGAGAATAAATGAGCAAAGGTGTAGTCGTACTGAAATAATGAAAGACATGTTAAGACTGAAGGCATTAATTATATTACTGAAGATGCATAATTCCCGTGGTGTACAGGGTGGTCCATATATAACGCTACACTTCTTCTTCAACGGGTTATATCTCGTCGGTTGTGAGGACGGCTGAGGGCCGGATTCTCGTCGGGTAAAGTTTCCTAACACCTCTGCCTTAGCGATTTATTTTTGGTTATAGGTGTTTAATATCCTTATGTGCATTATTTTTTGCAGAGCTTGGCGATGTTGGAGGGGTTTATATAACAGAATTAGACAGTAAGGTTTAATAAGCAAAATAAGTCGCTTAAGAAAAGGTGTTAGGGAGCTTCTTTATCAGACGAGAGTACGGGCCTCAGTGTTATCAGCATATATCCTGCATCATTCATTCATTCTTACTCCCATTGCCACACTCATGTCCACACCAGCCGACTGAGCCGTCCTTGTAACACATAAGATACTGCCACAAGAGTTACTATGGTTCACTCACTTTAACTATGCCCAGATTTTCGTACTCTTGCAGCTACAGTAATTTCACGTAGCTCAGTGGCAGAAAAAGGCAATGCTACGGCTCTGCATTCTTTCCATGGCACTTCTTCATGATGAGCACCATATTTCAGCGTTAATCTCTTGCAACAACTCAGCATTAAAGATGGAGGGATGGTAATTTTAGGCCAAGATGAAGTAAACAGAGCACGAGCATAGTGGAGCGCTATTTCCAGATCACCCTGAAGGATTTAAAGAAGTGTGAGGGTTGATTATTTACCGTATATTTCCAGAGCATAATTCCGGTGTTAGAATAATCGTCGTGGAGCTGAGGGGATTAAAAACCGTCTTGGCTGGCCTCGCATGGTTTAAATATATTCACGGAGAGGGGCAATTTGTGTGATATAATGTCTCTGCGGTGGTCTCGGCCTCTGCTCCTGACCCACGTGAGCCGCACTTTACCATCTTACCGCATAACTGGCCCCTCACATGCACACGCACCCTCACGCACTCACACCACACAGGGCATCAACTCGCGGATCAGGAGGGTTATGCTCTCATCAGGTTCACGCACTTGTTCACTTACTCCGTCCTCACTCACGCATTCACTCACACACACACACACACACATCCATTCACTTACAGCCCTGACTCTCTCGTTTACCCACAGTTCTTACTCACTCCTTCGCACACAGCTGTCACTCATTCATTCACCCATAGGTCTCACATACCCATTCACTCACAGTTCTCACTCACTCACTCACTTACTCATAGCTCTCTGTCTCACCCATTCACCCAGATATCACTCACTCACTCATTCACTTACAGCTCCCTGTCACTCATTTACCCACAGCCATCACTAACTCATTCATCATTACACACCCATTCACTCACGACCCTTACTCATTCATTCACAGCATTCACTTACTCACTTGCAGCCCTCACTCCCCACTCATTCACTGCCTTTACTTAAACACGGCGCTCACTCACCAACAGCTCTCTCTGACTCACTCATTCACTCACAGCCCTCACTCCTCACTCACAGCCTTCACTCACTGCCCTTACTCACACACGGCTGTCACTCACTAGCAGCTCAGTCACTCACTCACTCACCTACCCACCCATTTACTCCTAGCTCTCACTCATTCATTCACATACCCGCTTTACTCGCTCACAGTGCACAATACAAGGCAGCCTAACAGGATTATACTCTCTCTCTCTCTGCTGACTGGAATATCAATGAAAAACAGGGAGGCTTCGACAGTATGGAGAGGCTTAAAGTTTAATTATGGAAGCTCAGGAAATGCATAATAGTGTCTAGATCATCCTGTAATTAGCGGTAAAAAAAAAAGAAAAAAAAGAAAGACCATGTTCAGGACGGAAATTTATGAAAGAAAATTTTGTAGGAATGACAGAAAGTGGTTTCATTAATTAGCGAAAATGATACAGTTAGGCAAACAATTTTTTTTCTATATAATGATACTGTATTATTCATATTAAGCAGACATAGATAGATAGATAGATAGAGAGAGAGAGAGAGAGAGAGAGAGAGAGAGAGAGAGAGAGAGATCCTGCCCTAGTTAATATTCAGAAAAAAATCCGAAAAAAGCACTCGAACACTTGATTTTGTTCGACATCGTTGTCTCTCACTCTTCGATTTCCGATCTCTCACACACTCTCTCACACACACACACACACACACACACACACACACACACACACACACACACACACACACACACACACACACACACACACACACACACACACACACACACACACACACACACACACACACACACACACACACACACACACACACACACACACACACACACACACACACACACACACACACACACACACATCAGGCACCATTTATTTCAGCATCAGCCCACCCTTTGAAATTCTGATCCACTGAGAGTTGGAGGAAGGGACTGAAGTTAACGAGGCAAGGGAGGCTTGGCGTGAAGTTTGTTTACACACAATCGTCGTTGCTCGCCAGATCTCGCCAAAAGAGAGACTGTAGGTGGAGGATTGATGATTTAGTCTGTTCACTGCGAAAGGAATTAATTTGAATTGGATCCCATGACGGTAGTAAAAATAAATGATGTGGAATGTTGTTTTACAAATAAGCACACACACACACACACACACACACACACACACACACACACACACACACACACACACACACACACACACACACACACACACACACACATGAGGAACTAATATATAAGACACCTTTGTACGAAAAGAAAGTTATTAGAGATTGACCAAGGTAAATAAAATCGTCTTGGAGTAGTAAGAGCGAAATAAGATATAGTCGTAGTGAAAGGGTAAATTCTCTCTCTCTCTCTCTCTCTCTCTCTCCCGTACATTTCAATTTAGCCATCCCTCCAGTCATAAGCCCTGTTACTTGCAATATCAACATGGGAGCGAGAACATTGGGTCTAACAAGCGCTGATTGCATATTCTCGGTCATTCCTCTTATTTCCCTTTTCGTCTTTCCTTCTTTCTCTTCCCTTTCCCGTTTTGTCTTCTGCTTCTCCCCATTCCATCAAAGCCTCATTTTTTCCCCTTTCCCTTTCGTCTGCCTTCATTTTCTTATTTATATTTTAACTTTTATTTTCACCCTTCTTTTTTCGTCCCCCTCTTCATTATCCCATTTCGCTTTTTGTCTGAGTTTTCCCATCCCGTAAACCCTTCCCTCTTTCCCTCTCTCCTTTTTAATGTACCCTCCCTCTCCCCTCTTCTTTTTAATCTACCCTACCTTTCCCCTCTTTCCCCTTTTGTCTATTAATCTGCCTTTCGTTTCCCGTCGTCCCTTTTTGTGTACCCTCCCTTTTCCCCTTTTCCGTCTACCGTTCATTTTCCCTTTCCCATGTCCAGCTACTCACCCGTTTCCCTCGTCCCTTTTCGTCTACCCTCTCCCTTCCCCTCTTGCCTTTTCGTCTACCTTTCACTTTCCCCTCTTCATCTACTCTTCCCGTCTCTCTCCATGCACTCTTCCTTTCCCCCCCTCTGTTCCTTACCTTTCAATTTAGGGACACCTCCAGTCGTAAGCCAAGTAACGTGAGGGGACAAAATATACCCAAGCCTTTATTGAATATTTCCCGACACGTCCCTTCGTCTCCTCTTCTCTTTTCCTGTAGTTTTTTCTTTTCCGTTTTTCATGTACAGTTTTTATTAAGGGGATTTTTTTTTTTTTCAGACATAAATATTGTTTTCCTTCTTGTTAGCTTAAAGTGAAAGGAGGAAATGGGGCAGAACAAGAGTTTATTGAATATTTTATAACACTTTCCACGCTCACTTTTCCTCTACCGTTTTTCCCCTTTCACTCTCTCTCTCTCTCTCTCTCTCTCTCTCCATTTCAGTTTAGTTATCCCTCTGGCCATAACTTAATTCATGTGGAAGAAAATATATTTAGAGAAGCGTATATTGAATATTTCCCCCCCCCCTTCTCTCTCTCTCTCTCTCTCTCTCCCTCTCTCTCTCCAGTTTAACAATATCTCCTGCTATAACCCATGTTATTTACTTTATAAACCTGGTAGAAGGAAAAGTACAGTCTAGTATTACTGTAAGCTTTTATTGAACAATCTCTCTCTCTCTCTCTCTCTCTGCGAATATTCCTCTACAAGGAAGTTGAAAATAACGCGATTGAAATTTTTCGTATTAGTAGCACAAATCACATTTAAAAAAGAAAAAAATCCTTGTGGAAATAGCTTTGACCTAATAATAAGTATTTGCTGGACAATGTCGTACTTTGGTTTAACCGACAAAGAAAGTACGTAATCGAAGACCGTCCATCATTACTTAAGTGTTTGAGAAATTGCTTATTATTTTCCTAATTTACGACTAAACCTAAGTACAGCATCGTTCAGCAAGTACTTGATATTATTTCATGGCTGTTTTCACTTTTTTTTGTTTTTATTTAAACACGGTTTATGCTGACACGAGGAAGATTATCAGTGTCGACATTTTCAATTTCATCGTTAACCCTGAACTCGCAGGTGGTCTGTTTGGCAATCCCTTTATTAATCTAGCGTTATTCTGTTTCATATAATATCAGGGAAAGTGGAGTGGATGAAGTTTGATATGGGTTTGCTGTATTTATATATCTCAGCGCTGCCCTTCTCCTCTCCTTTCGTCCTCTTTCCCTCTCCCTCTCATCTTCAGTACCTTTCAATTTGGCCATCCCTCCAATCACAACGTAAGTCATGTGCGGGGGGACAATATATAGGATCCTTTATTGTAGTGATATATTTCCAAAAACCCTCCTTTCCTCCTCCTCCTCCTCCTCCTCCTCCTCCTCCTCCTCGTCTCTAACCTTCCCCTGTTAAACGAATATTTTACTTCTCTATTCACAACTCCCTTCACCCATAGCTTTATTCTGTGTCTTGCTAAATCAACGAGATGGGGGAAAATGAAGCGTAATATTGGTTCACCATTTATTTTTAGACGTCTCTCTTTTCCATTAACCTCCCCCTTTCCTCTCTCTATTTTACAGTTCAATTTAGCTGCCTCTTTAGTCTTCAGTCTTGTTCTCTTTGTTGCTGTATCAAGGGAAGAGGAAATAATAGACATGCTTTTGTTGTATATATCCTGATATTTCTCTCTCTCTCTCTCTCTCTCTCTCTCTCTCTCTCTCTCTCCATGTTATCAGTCCCTCCACAGTCATTAATCACATGAAAGGAGAAAAGGAGCTGACTAACACGCATAAATATAATGTTGCTAAACACACGGTACCTTGACATTCTTCTTTCCCCTTTCTCTAAATTTCCTTCCCTCTCCCTGTCTGCCTTTTACTCTCCAATTTATTTAGCCTCTCAGTTATAGGCATATTTTTCCTTCCTCTGTATCAACGTGAAGATGTATGTGTAGTTAAAGATGTACTCCTTATGCTCTGAAAATTCATTCCTTGTCCTTTCTTCGCTCCCTCTTGCTCTCCTTCCTTTCATGATTTCTTCCTCCTCCTTTTTTCTTCCCCTTTAGCTTTCCTTCATCTGAAAATTCCTTCCATTTCTTTTTTATCTTTTCCTTCACCTTTTCGTCGTCTGAAAATTTCGTCCTTTTCTCTTTTTCTTTTCCTCCATCTTTCCATCGTCTATAAATTTCTTCTTTCTCCTAACTTCCCTTTTCCTTTAGCTTTCCTTTCTCTAAAATTCTTTTCTTCTCCGAACTTCCCTTTTCCGCAAGCTTTCCTTCTTTTAAAATTTTCTTCCTCCTGAATTCCCCTTTCTTCTAGCAGTACCTCTAAAAATTTCTTCCATCTCCTAACTTTCCGTTTTCTCTAGCTTTCTAAAAATTTCTTCCTTCTCCTCCTAACTAACCCTTTCCTCTAGCTTTCCTTCGTCTAAAAAATTCTTCCTTCTAACTTCCCATTCCATCTAGCTTTCTTTCATCTAAAAACGTCTTCCTTCTCCTCCCAGTTTCTCCTTTCCTTGCCTGTCCTTTACTTTCCATTTTAACAAGGCATTCCAGTCATGAGGGTTGTCCAGTGTCTTGCTGTTGTCATCATGTCGGGGGGAAAGACAGTCGAACAAGAATTTATTGAATATTTTCTGACATTTCCCCAGTTTTACCCTTTCTCTTTCATATAGCGTTTCTCATGTTCCCTCCCTTTATTATATACTTTTCTGCATCTGTTTCGTATGGATTTTTCTCCCCCTTTTCCCCTTTTTCTTATATACTTTTCAGCTTTGTGTCATGTAACTTTTCACCATTTCCCCTGTTTCTTCTGTGCATCTCTGCTTTCTTAAAATTTCTTCTTTTATGCCTCTTTTTCTTTTGTACTTCTCTGGTTCTTGTATAACTTTTCTCCCCCTTTTCCCCCTTTTCTTACATACTTTTCTACCTCTCATAACTTTTCTTCCTTCCCCCCACTCTTTTCTTATATATTTTTCAGATTACCAGGCTCTTCATAGACGCTGATCTGTTTCTTGCCAAGTCATTGTGAAAGGTGTACTGTATATCTGTATTAAAATTTTCAGTACTTCTTCTCTGACATTAATTTTCTCTCCAGTTCTGTCCCTTTTATTTCCATTGTAACTCCATCTCTGTGTTTTTTCCTTATTATCTTTGCAGTCGCTTCAGCCATTGATAATATTGTTGCACAATCAGTGTAGAGGAAGGTCAGTCTTTGCATTACAGTTTTGCAGTCGCTTGTCATTGATATTATTGTTGCAAAAATCAACGTGAGAGTGGGATAGAGAGTTGAGCGGTGATTGTGTATATTGCAACCCTCTCGTTCCATCCATCCATCCATCCATCCTTCCTTCCTTCCTTCCTTCCTTCCTGCCTTCCTGCCTTCCTTCCATTTGGTTCTTTTTCTCTAAGCTCCCTTTCTTCTCTCTCCATTATACGGTTTATTTTACTTACTCTTCTCTTCCTTTTCTCGATTTTCTCTTTTCCTTGTTTCTGTATTTTACATTTCTCATTACTTATCCACTCAGATTGAAAGGTAAATTGATGTGAAGGTAGGAAACAATATTTAGACACCCTGTTAATAAGTCCCCCCCCCCTCTCTCTCTCTCTCTCTCTGTCAGTATAAATCTACGCACAGAGAGGGAATATCTGTACAGAAGTGGAATGTCGATAGCTATATATAGACACGCATCCATTCTCTCTCTCTCTCTCTCTCTCTCTCTCTCACTCTCAGTCCGTCAGGCGGCACGCACTCGGAAATTTATAGAAAAAGATGGACCGAGAGCCACGCAAGATAATTCGTAAAAAAAAAAAAAAACACCGAGAGAAAAAAAGTTGTTTGGGGGATATTTCTCGTGTACCATTTTCTTCCCATCAGTATTTTTGTCTCTTTTGGCATTTTTTTCTTTCTTTTTCTGTGTCTTTCGGCAGTATTTGTCTGTCTGTCTATATTTCTGTGTCTGTCTGACCTACCATGTATCTGTCTGTCTGTATCTGTCTGTATGTCTGCATTTATATCGTGTCTGTCAAAGTCTGTCCGTCTGTCTGTCTCGAATTCTCTCTCTCCTCTCCTCTCCAGACTCTCTCTCCTTTTCTCCCTTCATCCTTCCCTCTCACTGTCTCCTCTCCCGCTGTTCCTCTCTCGTCTTCCCACACTCTCCCCCTCTTTCCCCTCTACCTGTCTTCCACCCATCCGTACCCTGTTTCTCAAAAATTAAATAAGTCAGTAAAAATAAAAGCAAATAATACAGTATTAAAAAAATCCCCTTTATCCTTATTTATCATCAAGGGCGAAAATTAAGTATTAGGTGATGGGGAAGTGGGATTATTGGGGAAAGACCTTAGGATGGAGGAGGGGAGGGGAGGGGAGGGGAGGGGAGGGGGGGGAAGGGTGGGAAGGGGAGATGAGGGGAGGGGAGGGGAGAGGAAGAGGGAAGGAGGAAGAGGGGACGTATGCCATTTTAATGCTAGCGTGAAACAGGATTCGATATTCGAAGGATTTACTTCTCTCTCTCTCTCTTTCTCTCTCTCTCTCTCTCTCTCTCTCTCTCTCTCTCCCTGAGTGTGGGGGACTTTTCCAATAATCTCAGAGTGAAACAAGATTCAAGTATATAAGTAGCATTTTCTCCTCCTTTCATCACTGTCCCTTTCTCTCTCTCTCTCTCTCTCTCTCTCTCTCTCTCCATGTTTTCAATTTCCTATTGTACTGTACATGTATTTTTTCCTTTTTACTGTCTAAATGTTTGTTTTTGTTTGTTTCTTTTAGTCACGTAATCACTTAGTCATTTTCTTGGTTTCTTATTTGCTCACACACACACACACACACACACACACACACACACACACACACACACACACACACACACACACACACACACACACACACACACACACACACACACACACACACACACACGACTGTTCTTTGGAAGTAACATTTTTTTCAGACTTTTACTTTCCTGTGGCTTCTTCTGTCAGTACAAATCAAATATGCAGAAACTTTTAATCACCATCTCAGCCTCCCTCCCCCGCCTGCCTCTGCTGCAACTTAATGACGAGCGAGGTGGTTTTCTCTGTCTGCCTGTCTATCTATCTGTATTTAATCTATTTAACTCTCTACGGTATCCATCCATCCATTCATCAGTCCATCCTTCCATTCATTGATCCATCCATCCATCCATCCATCTGTGTCTGTACCCATCTGTACGTATAAATTTTTGTCTATCTATCTGTCTGTCTGTCTGTCTATCTCTCTGTTTATCTATCTCACGCAGCAAGGCGGAGTTATGTCAGAGTGTGTTATTGCTAAGGATGAACCGCACTGCATTGCGTCCGCCTGCAGGCTTATACACAGCCATTTTTATTTTCGGCGAGTCATAATAATTAATACAGTAATAATAATAATAATAATAATAATAGTAATAATTATTATTATTATTATTATAATAATGATAATAATTATAATAATGATAATAATTATATTAATAATAATAATAATAATAATAATAAGATTAATAGACTACTACTACTACTACTACTACTAGACAGGAACAGTACTAATAAAAATACTATTACCACTACTACTACTTCTACTACTTACAACGACAGGAACAGTACTAATAAAAATACTGTTACCACTACTACCACCACCACCATTACTACTATTACTGCTACTACTAAATAACAGCAACCACAACGACAACGACAACAACAGCAATAGCATCCACGCCATCACACTCAATTTGCACACAGCCCATGAAAGTTTCCAGACAAATTCGCCACCCCCCTTCCCCCCCAAAAAAAGCGAATCTCATTCACTTCATTACCGTAGTGCCCTTCCGCTACTTTCGCGCTCCGTTACTACGCTACACACCCGCTTTTAACGCGGCGCCGAATTTCACTAATGGCATCGCTACATAAGTTTCGTTCGGGTATTGGAATAATGGTGTATTGAACGGGGTGGTGGGCCTGTTGAGCATTGTGAGGTTGCGTTGTGTGCAGTTCGTGGTTTGGGGAGGGATGGTGTGTTGTTGTTATTATTATTATTATTAGCAGTAGTAGTAGTAGTAATGGTAATAGTAGTATTATGTGTTTTTGGTAGTAATATTGTTGTTGTTGTAGGAAAAGACTGTGCCTTGGTAAAAATTCATTGCCTTATTTGCCCTGGTGTAGTTGATAGGATTTATTACTATTATTATTATTATTATTATTATTATTGTTGTTGTTGTTGTTGTTGTTAATGTTATTATTGCGGCCTACATATTTTTAGTAATTCACATTATCATTGATCAATCCCCATTCCAGTTGCTATTGCACATCCCATTTATTAGAGCACATTTATAAGGGCTCATATTTTTTTTTTTATTTCCGTGCATTATCATTTATCAGCCCAATTCCATTTATTATTGAACACTCCAGTAATTATCGTTCATATCAGTTACTAACGCTCATACCCATTTATCGATACATGTACTTTTTATTAGTGTTCATCCCTTCAATGAGTTCTGTATTTATTACTGTTTATATTATTTATTTGTGCCTATTCCGTTTATCTGTACTTGCCCTTTTTACTATCGTCCATCTTATTTATTCCTCCAGACAAGAACTTAGGGACAGACTAATAGGTGGATAGACAGGTATACAGAGAGGCAGACAGGTAGATACAGTAGACAGGCAGGCAGAGTTAGACAGACACAGTGGATTATTCTTCTGCGATATCTATAACGAACAGACAGACAGGCAGACAACAAACAGACAGACAGATGGATGCAGACAGATAAACAGGGAGACTAACAGACAAACAGGAAGCTAAACACACAGGCAGATGGATATAGACAGACGGACAGGCACAGCTGTTTTTTCTCTTACAGCAATATCCTATAATGAACAGTGAGAGAGAGAGAGAGAGAGAGAGAGAGAGAGAGAGAGAGAGAGAGGGGAGGGGGGGAACAGACGGACAGACAGAATGGATGAGCCGTCACAGTGTCAGAACAGCTAACACCGCTTCACGAACAGAGAATACTAAACCCCTTGAACGCACACACACACATGACCTCTCACACGTACATACACCCTCACATGTGAACACACCACCTCCTGTACACATAAATACATACATACACTGCATTCACAAGAACATTATATCCTTCTTTATCCACACACACACACACACACACACACACACACACACACACACACACACACACACACACACACACACACACACACACACACACACACACACACACATAACCCCTTCAATGGTCAGGAAAACCAGCCACACTTTCACGGATTACTCTCTCTCTCTCTCTCTCTCTCTCTCTACCGTATTTTCTGTTTTCTCACCCTCCTTGTCTGTCTTTCCCACTGCTCTCCCCTCTCTCCCTGCCCATCATCTCTCTCCCCTCTCTCACCTCCCTCTTCCTCTCCCAGTTTAGTACAGTGTGAGGGGAAGAGGGAACGAAGAGGGTGAGAGGAAAAGAGAGGGAGGGGGGGGGAAAAGAGAAGAATATATAGGATCTGAAAAGAGGAGAGGAGATGGGAATGAAGAATGGGTAGAGGAGAGAGGAGATGAGTGAGACTAGGAGATGAAAGGAAAGGTGAATTTAGGAGAGAAAAGTGAAGAAAAGGGAGGAGAGGAGTTGAGAGAGGAGGATCAGTAGAAAAAGGAGAGAAAGGAGAGAAGTGGAAGAAGAAAGGAGAGGCGAAAGGAAGAGCCCGACGAGAGGAGATGAGAGAAAGGTATATACGGACAAAAATATCGGGAGAAGAGAAAAAAATGAGAGGAGAACGCAAGAAAGAGAGAAGGGAGAAGATACAGAGGCGAGAAAATGGAAAGAAAATACACCAGGAAAATAATTAAGAGGGGACAAAGGAGGAGAGGAAATGAGGGAAAGAATAGTTAGAAAATGTTAAAAAAAACAACCAGCGAGAGAAGAAAAGAGAGGCAATGAAAGAAAATGAGAGAAGAAAATGTAGAAAGAGGAAAGGGTACAAGAGAGGGGGATAAGGAGAGGAATGAAGAAAAAAGGTACTGCAATAGAGAAAACGAGAAATGAAATAGAAGACCACGAAAAATAGAAAAAGTATAGAAAAGAGCAAAAACATAAAACGATAAGGATCAGTGGAAGAAAAAAATAAGTGAATGGAAACAGAAAAATAAAGAAGACAATAGTTATATATATATATATATATATATATATATATATATATATAAGGGAGAGAGAGAGAGAGAGAGAGAGAGAGAGAGAGATGTGAAGCAACTCAGGAAGAGCGAACAACATAACAGTAAAGAACAAGACTTCCAAAGTTTTCCGTCGCTCTCAGAGGAAACTATTTCATTGGGTATAACTTTTTTTCCTTTCTTTTATTTTTCTACCTCCTGACTTGTGGTCATGTTTGTGTGGTGGCCGTGAAGGTGTGCGCGTTGGGGGATGGCTGTGTGTGTGTGTGTGTGTGTGTGTGTGTGTGTGTGTGTGAGTTCCTGCATGTTTTTTTTTTTTTGT
>NC_137045.1:13012198-13062198 GCF_032717465.1 Coenobita brevimanus | reverse complement strand
TGTCCTGCACCCCAGCTGTCTAACTAACTCTCCACTAGTTACTTCTGCCGTTGACACATCTCCTTTCATTTCACCTTTGCAGAACTCTTGTCTTTCCTTCTCCACGTATTACCTGCTCTCTCCTCCCGAAACCTAGCTGATCGGGATTACTGACAGCAACCCTGTTTGTGTATCCATTGGCTTTTTCTATAATCATTTTCAAGTCAGAAGTGGCTGCTGCGTGAACGTACACAGGATCATTTAGCCTCATATTTATTCTGGAACTTGGATGCTTGAGTTCTTGTGGAATTACTGGGTGACTAGTGACCGCTCCCACAGATACAGACCCTGATATTTTAGCTTTTATTTACTGCTTCCACAGTCACCTTTGGCCATGACGTTGGTGAGTGCACGAGCCATTTGTATGAGTACTGTAAGAAAAGTTACCATGAAATCTTTAGTAAGTTCCATATATCCCCATTGAAGCTTACCATGTTAGGGCTTATTTTCGCCTAGATGCAGAAGAGTCAGCTACGAAAGCGGCCTTAATACTTCCCTAGCTGAGAACTCTTTGACCATGCAGCCCCAAGTACTAAAGTTTATTCTATTAGCTTTAAAGCATTCATTCGTTTCTCAGACCCTCATGCTATGCCTTACTAATGCCTAAGTATCCTTACTCTCCCCTGCTGATGCCAAAAATCGTTGCTCTACCTTAATAATAAAAAAAAGCCTTGTTCCACACTACTAATAAAAAAAATCCTTGCTCTGCTCAATTGATGCCAAGAAAAAAAAAAAAACTTGCTCTACCTTACTAGCAACAATAAGCCTTGCTTCACCATACCAGTGCCAAAAATTCTTGCTCTACCTTTCTGAGTAGAAAATAATCCATGCTTTAGCGCTGTTCATCACAAGAAGTTTGCCTCCAGAAGTTACCCATTAACTTAACCGTAAAGTATGTGCACGTATGCCTGTGTCCGGCATTGTGCTAAATCTCTTAAAAAAAAAAAAATTGTTGTAAGTTCAGTGATCCTTCCAGTTCATGCCTTTACCATTCTTTCTGGCACCCGGCCAAAGACATTTCTAGCTTCAGTCCTTTTATTATCCATTTCCTTTCATAGTTTCCACTCGTCTGTACAATGGAGTCATTTTCATTTTGTTTGGTTATTACTGAAACAGGATCTTGGTCAGTTTTGGGGAGAGTTATCGTAGTGAAAGAGTTAGATATAACTTGCAATATCGCTTTCTGTACGATGCTGTCATTTATTTATTTTTTATTGACATATATTTACTTGTGTATTTATTTATGTATTATGTTTTCTTGCCACAATTATACGTTTTTATTTTGCCTGTAGGTGACCATTCATAAAGAAGAAGTTAATTATCACCTAAGCCTTGACATTTTAATTAACTGCCCTCCTGCGAATCTCACTAATAGGATTTCATATATATAATCACCTAAAATTTATGGGTTTAATTTATTCTCGGTGCCCCCAGAGAATTATATTTAACTTGGAAAAATTTCTCTTTTGGAGAGATCAAGGAAGGATGTATCTAACTCCCCTAGTTTTCAGCATCTTAAAAAAAAAAAAAAAAAAATGGCAAGAATAGTGTAAAGAAACCGCCATTGCAGTTAAAAGTGTAATTTATCCCATGTGAATCAGAGTAATAAGATTTCGTGTGTAAAAGATGAATAAAAATACAAAAAGAATGGAATAATATTAATAAGGGTTTTATACTTATGAAGTGACCTGTGATGCTGGTTAATTGAATGAGTGAGCAGAGAGGCTTAGTGATTGATGTGGCTTGGTATTTTTGGACAACGAGTGTGTGGATGTGTATTTGTGTAGGTGTGGAGTGTGTAGGATGTATGCATGTATTTATGTATGTGTGTGTGTGTGTGTGTGTGTGTGTGTGTGTGTGTGTGTGTGTGTGTGTGTGTTTAGATAGATAGATAGATAGATATGGATGAATGAATGAACAGATTCAGTTCAGTTCGCCAAAGGGTACTGAAAAGATTAGAGAAGCAGACAGATTAGTTTTAAAAATACAAAAATGTTATCTGTCTTTGGCGTTACTGACTGATAAGGAAAGCCCCCAAAACATTTCTTCAGACCATGGTACCCAACCGTCCAAATATGTTGTAAGTATTTTCAGTTGTGGATATCGAACAAACAGGCTGGTAAAGGGGATCTAGCCCAAGTCTTATGGTCATCCCCCTGCTCCTGTTTTGTCCCCTTCCCTCCCCTTTCCCCCTCTCTTTTTCCCCACTTCTCCACCCTTCTGCTCACCTCGTCAACGTCCTCCTTCTTCCCCCCATCTTCTTTTCCCCCTTCCTCTTTCCCTGCTTTTCTTGCGCCATTCTCTCTCCCATTTCCTTTTCTCCCTTTTCCTATAATCTCCTCCTCTTTTCCTGTTCCGTCTTCATTTCCTCTCTCCCTCTTCCCATGCCTCCTCCTCATCTCCCTTCCCCCTCTCTCTGCCTCTCGCTCCCCCTCTCATCGTCTTCCCTCTCTTCCCCTCGTTTTCCCTCTTCCTGTCCTCCTTTCCTCTTGTAGGGTTTCTTTCAGCGCCACGTTCTCCTTCCAAGAATTTGACTGATTACTTGGAGAGGCTAGTTCTTGTGCTGCAGCCTTGAGTGAGCGCAAAAGCAAAAGTGCAGATTTTACCCAACTTCATGTGAAACCGACAAAACATTGATATGGATCCGACAAGTATGGCCACACGTCAGATAAAAAAAAATGAAAGAAAACACACACACACACACACACACACACACACACACACACACACACACACACACACACACACACACACACACACACACACATGCGCGCGCGCGCTTACACAAACACCCACATACACTGAAAGAGAGAGAGAGAGAGAGAGAGAGAGAGAGAGAGAGAGAGAGAGAACAGCAGGAGTTGAAGTTAGCTATGCAGTGGCAAAAATAGAAAACCATTTGAGATAGTGTGAAGAAAGTTTATTGCCAGTGTAACCCCTGACTTTTGATGTCTTTCTTGTTGACACTGAAGATGGTAGGTCAAAGGTCACAACTGTAGGATCAAAAGTTGCATTACTTTATCTACATGTCAAAGTTTTGGATGTTACAGTTGCACTTGGAAGGTTCTTTACCGTGTCTTTATATAACGAGGGAATATTATGGCATCTGGCTAAACTAATCTGTAATGTTTATACAGGTTGGAAGGGTAGGAATATCTCTTTGTAATTTAAGGGTCTCAGAAATGGAGTGGGATTTTTTTACTACAACAACACCAATAAATCCCAAGAACGAAGCATGATTTATTTATTTATTATGTATCTAGAGGCATTTCAAACTATGTGGATAAGATTTAGCCTTCATGAACCCCTTCATTACCAGCGTTCTCTCCTAAACTGAACCTCGCCATAATTCTAGAGGTCTTCCTTAAGTCTAATGAAGACAGATAATAAGAAAGGCGTCATGGTGGTAAAGGAATTAATGAATACTGCTTCCAAATCTTTCACAGCAATATGTTGCTTTTAAAACTGAAAATAAAAAATGTACTGCGTCCATGTGCTGAAGTGGTTATTCCCATTAGGGCATTTTCATTTTATATTTCATTTCTTTATTCATTTGATTTATTTTAGTTCCATTACATAAAGCCCGGTGGTGCGGTGAGGTCAGTGAAAGTTCTCAATACCCAGGCAAGTTCGGGAAGTCTGGAGAGAGAGAGAGAGAGAGAGAGAGAGAGAGAGAGAGAGAGAGAGAGGATGTAGATGTGTGACGGAGGTAGGCAGGGAATCACTTGGTATTCAGCACCCGTTCTTCACACTCCCCACACTTTTCCATTTTAAAGTAGTTTTCTAGGCATTTTTTCTCTCCCTGGTTCGCTCATCCGTTTTTCACGATGATGACAGGCGCGTACAGCGAGAGGGGGAGGGGGAGAGGAGTGGGGGAGAGAGGGGAGAGTGGAGAGAGGTAAAGTTGGAAGAGAGGCCGAAGGATGGTGAATGTTGAATGGAAAGTGAAATAAAAAGGAAGGAGAGGAGATGGGGAGAATAGGGAGATAGAGAAAAGAGAGAGAGAGAGAGAGAGAGAGAGAGAGAATGGAAAGTGAAGAGGTGGAGAGATACGGAGGAGGGGGAGAGATGGAGGGATGGAAGGGGAGAAAGGAGGGAAGAAGAGGGAGGAGAGAGGGGAGAAGTAGAGAGCGACGATAAAAGAGAGAGGGAGGACAGAGGGCGGAAGAAAAAATGTAGCAGAGAGAGAGAGAGAGAGAGAGAGAGAGAGAATATTTTAGAATTAGATGATCGAAAGAAAAAATATAGATAAGACTGACTGACTGACTGGCTGACTGACACACTCACTCACTCACTCACTCACTCACTCATCCTTCCCCCCCCCCACACACACACTCACCCCCAGAAATACACAGACAGACAGACAGACAGACAGACAGACACACACACACACACACACACACACACACACACACACACACACACACACACACACACACACACACACACACACACACACACACACACACACACACACAATTTTTTTAAAACGAAAAAAATAGCAAGCGATAAAAGAGGAACTATGAAAAAATCTGATTAAAAAGTGGTGTAGGGAAGGAAAGTTAATCATATCCCACCATTTTGGATTTTCGTCCATATTCAGAGAGGAAGGTGGGGGGGGGGATTTTTTGTGAATGGGATTTGGCATGATATTCGAAAATGTTTTGTCTCGGGGAAAAAAAAAAATTTGGGTATTTATTTAGTTGTGGTGGTGAATAACTGGGTACTCTGATTGCGTGTGTGTGTGTGTGTGTGTGTGTGTGTGTGATTCTTGTCGTCCCGTTTAAGATAGTTTGAACAAGATTTGGTTGATACTAATATTAGATGATGATGATGATGATGATGATGATGATGATGATGATGATGATTATTTCCTTTTCACAATTATTTTCCTTCGTCATTTACACATTCCCTTATTATTGTCTCGTTCTTTCCATCTTTCACAATATTTAACTGACTACAATGTTTTTCTTCCTGCATCTCTCTCTCTCTCTCTCTCTCTCTCTCTCTCTCTCTCTCTCTCTCTCGTATTCTGTTCTTTTCTCCTTTTTCTTGCCTCCCCTTCGAGCTCTCAAAGTTTTCAGTTTCTCTCCTCTTTCTCCCTCCCTTTCTTTTTCACTTTCTTTTAGCTTTCACTAGTTTTCCCTTCTCCCTTTCTCGTATCTCTTCTAATCTTCCATTTATCTCTCCTTTGTTTTACTCTCTCTTTCACACACACACACACACACACACACACACACACACACACACACACACACACACACACACACACACACACACACACACACACCTACCCAATTAGGATTTTCGGATTGGAAGGCATATCTCATTCTCCATAACGACTCTACCCTCCATCTCTCCTCCCTTCAGTTTCACCCAGGCGTTTCACTAACCCTTTCACAGGCTTATGTAGGGGGCACTGAAACTAATCTGAGCTGGAGATTAAATTGAAACGTTGACCAGACCCACAAGAGTCCTTTTACCCTGACGTGGCCCAGGTTTTTGTCCTTCCTCTGCTGTTGTCATTATCATCATCATCGGGTGTGTGGGACCCTGCTTTAGGAAATGGTAGGAGTATGAGAATGTCAGCAGAGTGTCCAGGTAAATAGGCTGTGAATTTATTTATTAGCTACTCACTAGACTCACCAAATCATTTCAGTATCCGGTACGATGAAGTCTCGTTTTAGTGTATTCTTGCTACATCCTGACTATTTCGTTTAGCCTAGGAAGGACCTATCGTATTGTAGGGGTTATGAGGACAATATCAGATACTGTACGTACAGCTCGAGATGTGTCACACAAGCTGAATGAATAAAGACGTCATCACACTGAAGGGGTTGGAGCGCAGTGATTAAAGAAAACATACCTTCACTGCATTCAAGTCTCTCCAACAACTTTTTAGGAGTGGAGACTCCCCCATCGGCTGTATTTATGACAGTGGAATGAAGATGTTATTTATTTATTTTTTTTTAACACAAACTTGGCCCAGATTCTCATTTTTTGCAGCATATTTCACAGAGGTCAGTGACAGAAAAAGACATTGCTACGGCTCTTCATCCTTTCCATAGCACTTTTTCGTGACTGCCATCATAATCTAGTGTTAATATATTGTTACGGCTCAGCATTTAAGTAGGAGAGATGGCAATTTCAGGCAAAGTTAGAGTAAAATGACTTGCATTCATCAAAGAGGTGTGCGGCTTGTCAAGGTGAATTACTTTCGTTTGACCAGGAGGCTCTCAGTCAGTTTTCATTTCCAGTGTGTTTCTGTGTACGATGTGTTAATAATCGTATATGTTTATTTTTGTAATCTGTGGCGGTATTACAGTCTTAAATTATATATATACAAGAGAGCAGTAAGATGCAGTATGAAAAATAAACCGATAAAGTAGTCATGATTAGCATGAAAGGGAGGAGGAAGGTGTAATAAGGAAAAGGAATCGCCATAGAAGAGGTGCGAAGTTCCTAATCCAGTAAGACTACGACCCCAAGTGAACTAATTACTTACCCAGGGCGGGGGTGTGGTGGAGGAGGGTAAGCACCAGCAGGAGGCCGGTGGTGGGGGTCATGGTGGTGGTGGATGATACAGTAACTCCTTCCTTAGTGATACTGTTGGAAATGTGGGTCTTGGTTTAGTACTATTGTTGGAAATGTGGCTCTTGGTTTAGTACTGTTGTTGGAAATGTGATTCCTGGTTCAACACGCGCTGGAAAAATAGTCCTTCTTCAGCACTCTTACTGGAAATGTGGATCCTGGTATAGTACAATTGTTGGAAATGTGAGTCCCAGTTTAACGCTGTTGTTGGCAAAATGAGTCTTTCTCCAGCACTCTTCTTACATATACGGTTCCAGGTTTAGTACTTTTGATGGAAATGTGAGTCCCAGTTAAACACTTGTTGGAAAATGAGTCTGTTTTTTTTCAGCACCCTTTTTTGGAAATGTGGGTCTTTTTTAGGACGTTTGTTGGAAGAATGTGTCCTGTTAAGTACTGAATTTGGAAAGAGTAGTTCAGCTTCAGTACTGTAATAGGCTAAGAAACGCAGTACGATTCCTAATTAAAGGTGACGAAACGTGTGTCCTTTCCCCCGTCAGTGTGAGTTGGATTAATTAACGCGATTGCCAACACTAGAGTTTATTGCCGACAACAGGTGGAGTTTTCTTGTCGCACGAGATCGCCAAGCAAGTCTGTCCATAAAGCAGTTTATTTACCATTTATTCTCCTAAATATTCATGCCTCTGCATTTTTGGCATTAGATTACTAAGCGTATAAGATCGCAGATTATTATTTCTTAAAGTCTGTCATATTGTTCTGTATGATCACCTGTGCCTTGGACTCTGGGACATCATATCACACAGTTTATCACTTGTATCGTTATGTCCATTAAACGTCAACCGCAGACTTATCAAGGTCAGATCACAAAGTTTATTTTTAGTTCATATTACTGGCTCAGCAACATCAAACGACAGAGTAATTTACACGGCGTGTAAGTTATTATTGCATGATACCAAAACTCAGTATACTGGTTTCTATTGATTATCCTGTAACCTGACTAAGAACCATCACAGAGTCATTTTGTTATTATTGTCTGTCCTGTATACTAACTCAACCTCGTATCAAAGTATATTGTCGTAGTTCGATTTGTTTATCATGTGTAGTGAGCAGATACCATATTAGTTCGTAATGTTCATCAGACACTGAACGCCACAACAATATATATCAGTTCGTGCAGTTTGCGTGAGGTGGACAAAAACACTCCACGGACTCTAAGCTTACAGGGAAATGCAACATCATTAAGACAGCCGATAGCCACACCACAGAGATATGACTGTAAGGAAGCGTGTTATCAGTTCGTATAGTGGGCGTAAAATAGTCGAAAAAACACCACGATGATTAAAATTGTGCAGATGTTTACAGTAAGTTCGTACAATCAGCTTAAGATAACCGAAAACCACACCAGAAGTTACGATTGTCTGGATGTTTACGGAGACGAGGAGGGCAGGAGCAGCGGGCCAGGAGTCAGAGAGGGAGCACTGACACACACCCTCCCATCTTGGCGTCACCACCAGCACTGAGGCGGCCAGTTTGTGTGTGTTGTGGGGGGCAGGGAGGGGAAGGGAGAGGAACTGGAGGGAGGAGGGGTATTGCAAGACCATGGAGAAGGAAAGGAGAAAGGAAGGGAGAGAAACTGGAAGGAGGAGGGAGTATGCAAGACCATGAGGGACGGGAGGGACGGAGGAGCAGGGAGAAGAGTCACAACCTTATTCAATACCCATTCTCTGCCATGATTACTAGTGTATTCAACTTTTCTATTTGGTTCGTGCGAGACCATAGGGGTGGGCGTGGGGGTTAGAGTGCGTGGGAATTGGGGTGAATGGCGGGAGGAATAGGTGGAATGTGGGGTGAGTGGCGGGAGGAATAGGTGGAATGTGGGGTGGGTGGGGGGAGGAATAGGTGGAAAGCGGGGTAGGTGGGGGAAGGAATACTGTAGGAGTTCAGAGCCTTATTATTCATCCCTGCAACAAAGTGATGTCTCTTTGTATCTATTTTTTTTTTTTTTTTTTTTTACTGTCCGAGTATTTTAGTTATCTTAAAATGAAAATCAGTGACGGCTGTATCAAGACCATAGGAGGGGGTGGGGGAGGGATTCACATTTCCTGTTCTTAACACATCCACTGTAATGGCGACTTTCATATGCGTGTTCCAACTGACGCCAATTGACGGTTTTATTAAGCTCTAAGGAAGAAATGAGGTGGGGGCATAGTGGTGAAAGGACCGCTTGGGAAGGTTGTGATGGAGGTATATGGGAGTAAGGGAGGGATGAGTGAATGGAAAGGAAAGGGAGGGGACACTGCATGGAAAAAAAAAAAAAGGAGGGGGCACTGCATGGAAAGGAAAGGGAGGGGGAAGACACTGCTTGGATAGAAAGGGAAACAAGAGGGAGTCGCAGTCTTTTTCTTAACCCCTTCAGTATGATATCAGTTTATATCATTTCTTTCTTTTTCTTTGTTTTTACCAGTAGGGATTATATACAGCTTAAGATAATATACTGAAGGAGTTAATTGAAGGCTGAATCGGATGTTGGAGAGAGAGAGAGAGAGAGAGAGAGAGAGAGAGAGAGGGGAGAGAGAGAGAGTGCAACCTGACTCTCTTCGTGCTTTAAGTCTTAAGTACACGGTCCCAAGTACTTTCCCTGGCGAAGAGAGACGCTCATATAACTCCACCTGCCAATACCACGCATGGGTAACTCGACCGAACCTTAGGATATCTTAAAGCTTGAGCTGGCGTAAAGTTGCGTTGCTGAATGAAGTCTTAGGAGTTATTAGGGCTACATTACTTGAGGTCTTGCTTTGCATTTGGGGCAGGGGTCGTTGTCTTGTGTTGGCTGTTATTATTATTATTATTATTGTCATCATTCGAAGCAGCAGCAGTAGTAGTAGTCGTATTATTATTATTATTATTATTAGTAGTAGTAGTAGTAGTAGTAGTAGTATTTATCTTTTAACCTTTGATTGCTTAGATTTTTTTTCCCTCTGCTGAGTACGATTGTCTGTAGTTACCTGAGAAGGAACATAAATTCAAGTTTCGCAGTAAAAGGGTAGTATTAGGAGTTGCAACCTTAGGCACTGCTGAGCGTGAACTCGGTGGACTGCAGGCTTAAGTTGCCACTCTCCTGAATCTCATGATCCTTTCGGAGGAGAGGAAAGTCGTTGAGGGACGTTTGTATAATCAGGTAGTTGAGCCGCCCGTTTATACCGATGCCACCACATGAAGGCGGTCCTCTCCAGGTCATGAAAGGGCTGTCTGTTCTCCATTCCTCCTTATTCTTGTCACGTTTTCTTCTCTCCATCTCGTAATCTGTTACTCTCATTTCATTCCCTTCTTCCTCCTCTCGCCTTGTTTCCTCTTCTTCGTCTCCTTTCTTCTTGTCATACTTCACTTCTTCCTCTCCATTCCGTCTTTTCTTTTTTCTCTCTTCCTCCTCCTCCTCCTCCTCCTCCTTTCTTCATTCTCTCTCTTTTTCCTCCTCTTGTCTCAGTTACCTTTCCTCCTTTTTCATCTATCGCCTGTTTCTTTCCTCCTCCTCCTCCTCCTCATTCACTTTTCTCTTTGCTCCTCTTGTCTCAGACACGTTTCCTCCTTATACATCTATCGTCTGTTTCTCTTTTCCCTTTCCTTTCCTCCTCCTCTTCTTCCCCCTCCTCCTCCCCATAATCATCATCATCATCTTCTCTTTCCCCAACTCCTTTCTTCCCTCCTCCTCCTCCTCTCCTCCTCCCCTTCTTCGTCCCTGTGGCAACACGAATCACCCATTAAGCACTAAACTTGTGTCCTTGTGCTCCCGCGACCCCGATTAGCCAGAGTGGGGAGGAGGAGGAGGAAGAAGAAGAAGAAGAAGAAGAAGAAGAAATGGGGATGGAAAGGAGGAGGATTAGGAAGAATAAGAGGATAGAGAGCGGAGGAGGAGGAGGAGGAGGAGGAGGAGGAGGAGGAGGAGGACCTAAAACAAAAGGAAGAGGAAGAGAAAGAGGAAGCTGAGGTAAAAGGGAAGGAGAGAGAGAGAGAGAGAGAGAGAGAGAGTGGGGTGGGGAAGGAAATGGTTTATACCGACATTACGGAAGACCCATTGTCCCGCAGTAAACAGCGCCTGTCAAAGGGGTACAAAGGGTACAAGGGAAAACAAACAGCAACAGACCTGTTGATCTGTTCGAGGCTGTTTGGAAAGGGAACGTCTTGATTGCGAGAATAAGACAAAGATAGCAAAACGAAGGCTTTCCCCCGCCCACCAACTCTCCAGTCGATATTGTATATAATGAGTGAGAGGGAAGGTCATGCAGTACAGAAACAAGTTAGAATTCCAAGTTAGAATTCTTAGATAGATTCGGTCCCATATGAGGATTCTTCAAATCAAAGTTCTAAATAGTGTTCCGCTGGAGTAAAACACCGTACTAGTGAAAATACCTAGATGTGACTGACTGACTGGACCGCCATGTGAGACACTTCTTAATAAAAAAAAAAAAAAAAAAAAAAAAAAGGAAGTTTATGGGAAAGGACAAGAGGCCGTAATAATCAGTATAATGAATCATAAAAATGGAGGACACCTGTAATCAGGTGTATGGATTTTTATTTTTTCGTTTTCATGTTTTTCCTTCCTGTGTTCATCTTCTGTAGAAAGAATAATACTTTACCGACATTTGTGGAGAATAGATAGTAATATAACTGCCCTGAGTGCTGCAGTAATGTAGTTCATAAACACAGTACAGACCAATTTGCTCTTCATAAAGAAAAAAAGAAAGTGTGAGAAAAGGATAGCAAATGATAATTCCCTTCCTTCACTAACACTCCGAACCCTCTAGCAATCAGCAGTAGAGGAACATACTGTAGGTAGAAGCAGCACCCCGAGGGACTGAAATGTGCGAAGAAGTTGTATAATAGCGTCAGAAAGCAGTATTAAGACGTCACTAGTTCTGACTTATACTAGAAACGTACTTATAAGTCATGTTCTTATTCTCTCATGTTTTTAGCTACCTGTGTGCAAGTATCCTCACCCCATCCTTATGCGGGAAAAGGTGGTCGGGATGATGATGATGATGATGATAGATACTCACACATATACGTAGACACCTACTTACTCGTACAAATTTCTAGATATACATCAACATATATGCATGCACATTGATACAAATACGTACACTCATGTATAGACATATACATACACATATATACACAGACACATATACAGAGACACAGATTAACACATACACATAGACGCATACTCACAGACACGAACATACACACATAAATCCTACAAAGTAACCAGACAGCTTATTTATGCATTCAGTGCCAAGGCGTAAGGGAGGGAATGGAAGGAGGAAAGTGAAGAGGGAGGGAAGGAAGAGAAGGAAGAGGGAAGGAAATAAGAAAGAGAAGAGGGGAGGAAAGACGTTAAGGGGGAGAAGGAAGAGGGAAAGAGAATTTAAGGAAGAGGGAAGGAAAGAAGGTAAGGAAGGGAGATGGAAGGAAGGAGGAAATTTGGGAAGAAGGAAAAGAAAGAAAGGAAGGGAAAAGCAACGGTAGATGGAAGGAAAAGAAGAGATTAAAAGAAAAAAAAGAAGAAAGGTTTGAAAGAGGGAATAAATACTGATGGAGTAGAAAGGAAGAATTAAAAGAGGACGAGTGGAGAGAGGAGGAAGATAAAATACTGGAGGAGGCAACAGGATGAAGATACAGAGGAAGTTAATAAAGTAGAAGAAGGAAAGAAGGAAGCAAGGAAGGAAGGAGTCGGGTAGGAGGAAGACAGGATGGACGGAGTGAGGAAGGAGTTACGGGAGATTAAGGAAGTACTGAAGCTAATAGAAGTTCTGGAAAGGCTTAAGGAGAGAGAGAGAGAGAGAGAGAGAGCAATGGGAAGGACGGTGAATAGGTTGAAGAGGCTTTCATTCACTAGGTTACCATTTAAGACTCTCTCTCTCTCTCTCTCTCTCTCTCTCTCTCTCTTCCCGTCACTTACCATCCTTTTCACGCGTTCACCCTTTCTTCTCTCTCTCTCTCTCTCTCTCTCTCTCTCTCTCTCTCTCATTAGTTTTTTTCTCCCTTAAAACTTAACATCTTTTTTCTCTTTTATATTTTTACTTCACGTCATTTTTTATTATTATTTTCATTCCTTGCCTGTATCAAGAGTCTCCTTTCTCCATTCATTCCACTCTTTCTCGTTAGCTTTTCCTTCTTTCATATAATTTTTCAGAGTTCCTTCAATTGTTATTCTCCCATTCCCTTTTGTCTAGCTTTCTTTCTTCCCTCCTATGTACTTATCAATTATTCCTTTCACGCTGTCTCCTTTTCTTCTCTTCCTTCACAAGTTCTCTTTTACTTCTTTCAGGAGTCAGTCCTCTTTCAGGAGTCAGTCCTTCTCGCTCCTTGCTCTATTATTGTTTCATCTTTTCCAGTTCTTACGTTGTGCTTTCTGTGATCTCTCATTTCTCATCCCCATTTCTCCGTCTTCATTCCCTTTCTTCGTATTTTTCATCGCACAGTAATAAAGGGGCCACACTACTTCCATAGGTCGTCGTCGAAGTAGTAGTAGTAGTAGTAGTAGCAGTAGCAGCAGCAGCAGCAGCAATAGTAGTAGTAGTAGTGTAGCGGTAGTAACAACATTTCATCGAGTAGAATCCCAACACAGTACGCTTTATTGGGAGTTGTGAAGCTCATTTAAGGATTCCATATTGAACTGTTTTTACTATGTTCACGTTAACTCCTTATTCCGATGCACTCATTTTTTATTTTATTATTATCTCCAGGTATTTATATTCAGCTTCCTTTGATCATCACTTCCTGTTATTATCAGTTTCATTATCATTTCCTGTTATTAACACTTTCATCATCACTTCCAGTCATTATCACTTTCATCGTCACTTCTTTTCATCATCATTTCCTCTCCCTCTCACTTTTTTTCATAATCACTTTCTCATCATCATTACTTCCTCTCATCATCATCATCATCATCACTTTCTCTCATCTTCATCTCCATCTCTGTCTTTCATCATTAGTTCCCCTTATCATCACTACTTGTCATCATTATCTCATATCATCATTTCATCCCCTTTCATCATCATCACTACTCATCATCGCTACCTTTCATCATCAACCCTTTTTCTCATCATTACCTCTTATCATCACTCTGTGTCTCGTCATCACTACCCAACATCACTACCTTTCATCAGCACTCTCACATCATCATTACAGTACCTCAGATCATCATCCATCTCACTCATCATCACTTCCTTTCATCACCTTCGCCATATCCTTCCAACAAGCATGGTTAAAATCAAAATAAATTCTGTTCGTGAAAATCAGTACACAACAACTCGGTTTTTAAATGATATAATCGGACTGAAGGGGTAATTGTTCGTGATCTCGCCGACGATGCTGTTGAAGGTGACAATAGATGTGGAAACTGGAATGAAAAGTCTGTTTGTTAGGGTTGGGTAGGTTAGGGTAGGTCAGCTTTAGGTTAGGTTAGGGTAGGGCAGTGCAGTAGATGCGTAAACGGAGCAGAGAAAAGTCTCATGTTTGGGTTTGTTTTGTTTTGGTTTAGTCAGTGTAAATTAAAACACTAGTTGCGGAGACAGAGGAACGAAAAGTTTCATAGTTGGTCTAGGTTAGGTTAAGTTAGGTTAGGTAACGTCAGGTCAGCTGTCGAAGCGGAAACAGAGGAGTAAAAAGATTCGTAGGTTAGTATCGTAAGAAGATGAAGACGAGGAGAAAGGATTGAGAATCTTCAAGAACTACCTGACGGAGGGCAAGAGGTGTACAAGCGGTCTAGGGGTTTGCGAGCTGGACTGACCATCTGGCAAATGAGGTGAATGGTTAGCACATCGAGGCCGCAACTGGAAATACCAGAGTTCGATTCCCTAGTCAGTCAGACCTTTGAAAGACATGTTTGTTCTCCCTTTTTCTCTGTTCACCCAACAGCACTGAAACACTTGGGGACCTGGATGCGAATATGATTGATGCGTGTCGTATCCTAGGAGAAGATTGTGACGATAAAAAAAAAAAAAAAAAATCATTGTCTGCTCTCTGATCTTGAACCAGGCGACAGGCATTGCATCTTCTTCTTTTTTTTTTTTTTTTGTGGGGGGGGAGGCAAAAATCGTTTCCGGTAGGGATCACCGTGCAACATGAGAAGTTTATAAATGTTGTTGGTGAGCGGTAAAGGGTTAATAGCGACTGTACTTCATTTTTTTAGCCTTCCCAGAACGACAAAAACACCTGCGTTGAATAAAATAGTCTTCGGATAGTAAGAATTTCATAGTGAAGATTTTTCGTGGGTAAGAATTTCATAGTGGAGATTTCTCGTTCTCAAAGGCTTACCGGTTTCTCTGTCTGTCTGTGTTTGTCTGTCTGTCTCTGTCTGTCTGTCTGTGTGTCTCTCTCTCTCTCTCTCTCTCTCTCTCTCTCTCTCTCTCTCTCTCTCCGCTGGATAAAATCGTCTTGAAGCAGGTGGGTTAAAATAAAGAAAAACATACCATATGACAAGATTGAGGGGGTTTATTGTCTCTAGCAAGCTCTACAGGGCGTGAGGAATTCTCGCTATTTTATTCTCTATACCTTCAGACGATTTTATTCAGCTTGCACATAGTGTCTAATCGTGTATGGGTTAGACCTCTGATATCTTCACTATTTTTTAGTCTTGTTGCCTCCAGACGATTTTACTCTGCCTGGAAACGGCCGTATAAGGGCGAATTATTAATTACACGATGAACGAAGGCAAAATGAAGACAGTGAAGATTGTCCTCCTAAAAGGATCGCTGGAGACGGTTTGTAACTCCTGACATAAAAGAAAACCACTCCTAAGAAAAGAATCGCCTGTCGTTGCAAAAATGAAAGTGAAAATACCTGTTATTAAAAATCGGTTAGCCTACTGGAGAGTTGGGAAACCTCATCAGTAACTCTCTAAGGGGGCGAGGAGAGGGGGTGAGGAGGCAAAATTTGGGAGTTCAGAAGTCAGAGGGAAATAAAGACTTGTTGGGGGTAGAAAACCAGAATCACCCCCTCCACCTTCCCATTAACCCCCCCACCCCTCAGTAACTCCAATTTCTCCTACCTATCCTTTCCCCTCCACCGGACGATTTAATTCAAGGATTATCTTCAGCTCCAGTAGTGAAGATGTTAACTGAGGCTCCATGTAACCCCTCCACCTCGAAGTGCCTGAATAAACTGGCGTTTCGTAGGGGGAGGATGAAATGGAAGCCACGTCATGGGGTTCAGTGGGTAAACACGTCACACCTTTAAGTCATCGCCCTCCGTGTGCCTCCCGACCCAGCCTTCACTCACTCCCCAGCCAAATCAAAACTACACTGACGTAACTCTAGGCAATTACACCTCTGCACACTGCTTCACCACTGTTAATTACTCTTTCCTCATTAAACACACTTGTAATCCCACAGTCTCATCTCAGTCACCGTTATACAATAAATAAACTATCCTTACTAAGAAGAACTCTCGCTCTCACCTCCTAACCATTATCATAACTACAGTGCCATAAGCTCTCATCTAACCATTATCATAACTACAGTGCCTTAATAAGAATGCTAAATATTCCGGCACTGCCTTCCTCGCCACTACCACATCTACACTAATCTCACTTAAAACAATTTCTGTATTCTCTTCCTTAACGATGTCATTACACTGTTCTCGGAAAAAACAATTAAAAATCCCTTATATTCTGCCTAACTACCATCAGAATTACGCTAACTTCATTATGGACACTTAAAAACATTGTAATCCTCACACCTACCATAACTACACTACTCTCAGCAAAAATAATTCCCGCATTTTCTTCTTAACAGTTAATACACTTCCCTCACCAGACAGTAAAAAATCTCACTTTCCCTTCCTAACTACATTCGTAACTGCCCTACCCTAACTAGCAATACCAAAAAGCCATGACCGTCTTCCTAACAACTAAAATAACTAAAAACACACATTACTCCCTCACTCTCACTACACTCCCGCGCTAATAGCATAGAAAACGACGGGAGCCGACCAGTTTTGAGATCACTAGAAATTAACTCGGGAGTTGAAGCTGGGGTCCCGTACAAACAGTTATTGTCCGCCAAGTGGTTCGTTCCAAGGTGGGTATAGGAGAGGTGTATGTGGGGCTGAAGGAAATTGACTAGTTGGCAACTTTTACCCAGGCCTGCCCTGGCCACGGCCCCTTAACACAGCCCATCTGTACACGCACAGAGATATACAATGCCAGTAGCTTCCTGGGGATAAAACTGGCATAAAACTGATACTGCACTTCTATTAGCAAAAACAAAACCCAGTTTGGGAACCTATAGTAAGCACAAACAATCCGCCTTCCCGCCAAGTGATGTGTGGAAAGGGGGCGGAGCTAGTGACGTCATAATAGCTAGCCAATCAGGACACAGGTGGGACTGCCACGTACTTCTGTATAGAAAATTCTTGTTATTATTTATTCGGTGCTAATATGAGTATCAGGAATAAAACAAAAATTCCCCTTCTTTATTTATTTTAACGAAGTGCTTAGTCTACCATCAAGCCTTAAAAAGGCCCTATGAAAAAAGTCATTTTCAAAATGTGTTACTACAGAGCTCAGTGGGAGTGGAGACACCTCTCCTATACCCACCTTGGTTCGCTCTCTTACGACGAAAGTAAAGAGTATTATTCGTCATTAATAGACAGTTTTTCCACGGCAACTTGATATTCAATCCCCATCCATATATCGATATCTCAAGAAAGCAGGAGAGGCTGGGAGAAAGAGGAGGAGACGAAATGGAGGAGGTTTCTTTGGAGAAGAAACGGCAACAAAAGAAGATGGAAAAGTTGAGAGCTAAACAAGAAAAGGAACGAATGAAAGCTGTAGCTAAAAAGATGGCGGATATCGAATGCGGGCTGGATGAAGACAATACCAAAGAAGTGAAGAGGAGAGAAAAGGCAGCCAAAAAGCAGACTCGGCAGGCAGCCATTGAACAGCTGAAGGATTGGGAATATGCTAAGGCCAGGGGTGAAAAGATCAACATAAAAGACTATGATTCGGATGAAGAAGAGTATGAAGAGGGCCAACTAGTAGGAGTAAGCCCACTGACAATGTCTCCACCTCGCCCCGCCCCTGTTCATGGTAAGTGTAAAAAGAAAGGGTCCAGTCGAGGCAAGGGGGGCAAGCGTTCCATGAAAGGCCGTAAGCGGAATTTCATAGATCCCCCGGCCATCACTTGAGGAGTGGGGATTGGCTTGGAGTGTTTTTTTTTTTTTTTTTTTTTTTTTTTTTTTTCCATGGAGAACTTGTATGGTGATTTTATATTCTTCTGCAAAATTTTAATATGGGTTTTATTTTTAGTAAGAAACTTTGTTCACTGGAACATTTTGATTTTTTATTGTTTCTTTTATATTGCCTCTTCATTCTTTATTTTTTTTTTATGCGAGGAAGAAGGAACCAAAGGCCATGAGCCCGCAGTAACAGTTCCCTCCAAGAGAAAAACAAAATACAATATAGAGCCAAATTCAAGATCCGATCATTTTGAGATGCCTGGACACACTGCGTTTGAAAGACTGGAGATCATAGGCAGCAGGAAATACAGACAGAGGGAGACAGTTCCAGAGTTGACCTGTTGCATAAATGAAAGACTGGGAGTAACGGTTAATTCTTGCATTAGAGAGTTGGACAGAAAAAGGATGAGAGTCTGCTGCCAGACGGGTGCTACGCGCCCGTCGTAGAGGTGGAGGAATGCAAGCAGACAGTTCAGAGGAGCAGTGACCATTAAAGTAGCGATAGAAAAGAGATAAAGATGCAACAGTGCGGCGAAGAGACAGAGGTTGAAGGGAGTCAGTAAGAGGAGGAGAGTTAATGAGATGAAAAGCCTTTGACTCCACTCTATTGAGAAGAGCTGTATGAGGGGAGCCTCCCCACACATGAGAGTTGTACTCCACACAGGGGCGGATAAAACCCCTGTATAGAGTCAACAATTGCACAGGGGTAAAGAAAGAGCGGAGTCGGCTTAGCACACCCAATCTCTTGGAAGCAGATTTTACAAGAGATGTAATATGATCTTTCCAAGATAAGTCCCGAGTAAATGAAACCCCAAGCATGTTCAAGGATGATGTAGGATTAAGCTGAATATTATTAAACATTAGTGGGTATACCTGTGGAAGATTTTGTCGGGTTGAAAGGTGTAAGAACTGAGTCTTAGATGCATTAAAGACAACCATATTATTTTTACCCCCGTCAGAGATACGAGCCAAGTCAGACATTAGGTGTGCCATAGCCTCATCCCTTGTTTGTTGAAGTAACTGTTGAGATGGGCGTTGCGGGAACCGAATGGAAAGGTGAAGGGTGGAGTCATCAGCGTATGAGTGGATAGGGTTAGATGTACAGCTTAGAAGATCATTGATGAATAAAAGGAAGAGAGTTGGTGAGAGGACAGAGCCCTGAGGAACACCACTGTTGATAGATCTAGGAGAAGAACGATGGCCGTCTATAACAGCGGCTATAGAACGACCAGAAAGGAAGCTAGAGATGAAGGCACAGATAGAAGGATAGAAACCGTAGGAGGGCAGTTTGGAAATTAAAGATTTATGCCAGACTCGATCGAAAGCCTTTGAGATGTCAAGTGCAATGGCAAAGCTTTCGCCAAAGTCCCGAAAGGAGGATGACCAGGAGTCTGAAAGATAGGTGAGAAGATCGCCAGTGGAGCGTCCCTGACGGAACCCATACTGACGATCGGAAAGAAGGTTGTGATAGGAAAGATGCCTTAAAATTTTTCTATTAAGAATTGACTCGAAAACTTTTGAAATACAGGACGTTAAAGCAATTGGACGATAGTTGGAGTGTTGGGAGTGGTCACCCTTCTTTGGGACTGGCTGAATGAGAGCAAACTTCTAGCAAGAAGGAAAGGTACAAGTTGACAGACAAAGACGAAAGAGTTTGCCTAGGCAGGGTGTAAGCACAGAAGCACAGTTCTTGAGAACAACAGGAGGGACCCCATCAGGCCCATATGCCTTGTTAGTACTGAGGCCAGTGATGGCAGAAAATACATCAACTGAAGAAATTTTAATGTCAGCCATGAGGAAGTCAGAGGGGGGAAGTGATGGAGGAACACCACCGGAATCGTCTAAGGTAGAATTGGAGGAGAAAGTCTGTCCGAAGAGATCTGCTTTAGCAGTAGAAGAAATAGCTACTGAACCATCAGAGTAGAAAAGAGGAGGGAAGGATGATGAGGTAAAGTTGTTAGAAAGATTTTTGGCAAGATGCCAGAAGGAGCGGGAAGAATTCGAGTTGGAGAGTTGAGAGCATTTAGTAAGGATGAAATTATTTTTAGTAGAGCGAAGAACAGACTTAGCACGATTCCGGGCAGAAACGTAAAGATGATGTGATTCAGGGGTGGGTTGGCTCCGGTACCTTTTGTAGGCCCTCTCCTTGTTGCGGACAGCATTAGAACAAGCGTGATTAAACCAAGGCTTTCTTGCATTAGTCAAAGGATATGAGAAAGGAATGTATGCTTCCATGCCCGAGAGAATAACCTCCGTAATGCGCAAGGCACACTCAGATGGCTCACGGCCATGGAAGCAATAACCATTCCAGGGAAAATCAAAGAAGTACTGCCTGAGGGCCTCCCAGTCTGCGGCTCCAAAATGCCACAGACGACGTTTCCCTGGAGGGTCCACAGGCCGTACCGGAGTGATAGGACAGGTTAAGGTAATAAGGTTGTGATCGGAGGAGCCCAACGGAGAGAAAAGATTAACAGAGTAAGCAGAAGGATTAGTTGTGAGGAAGAGGTCAAGTATGTTGGAGCTCTCTCCAAGGCGGTCAGGGATACGGGTAGGGTGCTGTACAAGCTGCTCTAGGTCATTAAGGATAGAAAAGATGTAGGCTTGTTCACCAGGTGGATCCGTGAAAGGAGAGGAGAGCCAAAGGTGGTGGTGAACATTGAAATCTCCAAGAATGGAGATTTCAGAGAAAGGAGAAATGGATAGAATGTGTTCCATCGTAGAAGTAAGATAGTCGAAGAATTTTTGATAGTCAGTAGAATTAGGGGATAAGTAAACAGCACAGATATATTTAGTCAGAGAATGACAGGAAAGCCGAAGCCAGAGTGTGGAGAATTCAGAAGAATCAAGTTCAGGAACACGAAAGCAAGATAAGTCGTTGCGTATATATACACAACAGCCACCTTTGGCTTTGAAATGAGTATAGAGAAAGTAGGAGGATACAGAAAAGGGTTTGCTGTCAGTTGCCTCAGACAGCTGAGTCTCCGTTAGAAAAAGAAGGTGAGGTTTAGAGGAGGACAGGTGGTGCTCAACAGAGCGAAAGTTAGAGGAAAGGCCGCGAATGTTGCAGAAATGAAGAAGAAGAGAGTCAGACAGTGGTTCCAGGCATCTTGAGTCGTCACCGGGAGAGGGGCAGATGGTGGGGGCATTTATGGTCCCCCCCCTGGGGACTCCGAGGCTTGGTATAACGACGCCATTTTGGGTAAATTTTGAATAGGAAGTGTAGTGTGTACTGTGCATGTAGTTTGGTGAAGATAGTTAGAGAAATTTGTACTGGAGAGCATGCTGGCCTACTCTCTGTGTAACTGAGACACTGAAAAAGTTCAGCAAAGGTGGATGGTCAGGAACTAGTCCTGAGGGCTGATGAAACGGGAGCTCCAGCACTCCCTGTCATCAGCTTTCCATCCACCTCGGGAGTACTGCCCTGCTCGACTGGTGCTACAGTCTACTCCTCTACTACTATTATTTGTTTATTTGGGTCATAACCATTCTTCATGAAGAACTCTTTTATTAATTTTGTGTTTTTTATTTATTGTTATTATTATTATTATTTTTTTAGGGGGGAGGGGGGTCTTCTTCGATGGAACACTGCCTTGCCATGGCGAAGAAGCTTGTGCATTCCAGTGATCAGTGGAGCTATACTAGCCAGGTGCAGCCACTCTAGGCAGGTCCACTGTGAGGGATCAGACTAAAAGTGTTCCCCTCGCAGTAACTTTCCGAGCCGGTTCTGTGAGGTACATCGGCTCAGACTTCCTTATAAACTAATAATTTCATCCAAACCATTGACAGTTGTATCCAGTAGTAACTGGCAGTATTCAGACCTGCCCCAGGGGAAGCGGTGCTAAGAATCTTTAGAGAAGGAAGGCTGACCGATTTTCGACAGGGGGAGGGAAAATATACTTCCCCAGTATCCCTGCTTGTCGTAAGAAGCAACTCAAAGGGGCCTTTTTGTCTCCCATCTTTCTTCCTGTATTGGCCTTTTCTTCTTTTCTGTTCTACCTCTCTTTTTGATATTTTCGTGTTTCGTCTGGTCTTTATTTTCCCTCCTATCACGTTAGACATTTGGTTTCATGACATCAGAAGCTTAATGACTTGCCCTTGACGTTGACCGTATCTCCTTGTCACCACTTTCACGCCAGGACCACTTCAGCGCCAGCCTTACTGTTATATAACCTTATTGTGTCTTGGTGCTAGTACTTCATTATTCTGTCCTTTCCTTCGTTTTTGCTTCCTTCCTTCTTTGGACATTCTTCCAGATTAGTATGACAGGCTTTTTCAAACCATTTTTCTTAGTACCCAGCAGCGACGGAGCATCTGACCATGGCGGAAGTCATACTGAAAAAGAAAATGCAAATAGCAGAAAGTGTAACGTGAACAGACTATCATACTGACTCATACACTTCCACACTGATTAGTAAACTACGTATTGACTCACAAAGTACCTTGCTGATTAACTCAGACTATCTCACTAACATACTACCTCACTGACTCACAGACCATCTTCACCCAGTTAATATTTTTTCCCATTGACCCACAGCCTACCCCACTGACTCACAAGCAACACCAGTAACTCACAAACGTGCCACTGACTCCAAAACAATCCCACCGACTCACAGGCAGCACCAGTGATTCACAAACTGCTCTCACCCTCTCATTATTCTTTCACTGACTCCCAAACTACCTGTCTGACAAATTATCCTACTGACTCACAAGCAACACCAGTGACTCACAAACTGGCCACTAACTCACAGACGGGCTAATTCACTTTACTCTCTCGCTCTCTCAGTAATAAAATTTTCCACTCGTGGATGAGGAGAAATCTGATCATTCGCCGAGGGCAAGAAGCGAGGGAAAGGGAGTGGAGGAGGAAGAGGAGAGGGAGAAAGGAGGTAAAAGAGAAGGAGAAAGGGTGGAGGAAGAAGAGGAGAAGGAGGAAGAGGAGGAGGGGAGGAGGAAGTAAGGGTGAGATGAGGAAGAAGAGGAGGAGGAGAAAAAAGAAAAAGAGGAGTAGAGGCAGGCGAAGAAAAGTAGTAAAGGAAAAAGGAGGAGGAGTAGGAAGATGAGACGAAGGAAAAGAGAGAGAAGAATGCAGCAGAGGAGGAGATGGAGGAAGAGAAGGAAGAGTGGAAGCAAGAAAAGTAAAACAAATGGAAAAGGGGACTAGAATCAGAAGAAATACGTAGTGTAAGAAAAGGAGGATGAGGATGAGGAGGAAGAAGAGAAGAAAGTGGAAAGAGGAGGGGGGAAACGAGCTGGATCAGAAGGAAGAGAAGTCAGAGCTGATTATACTAAAAATTAACATCGCAAAACGAGTAAATGAGGCCCACAAACCGCATTAGAGATGGGAAACTTGCAGAAAGGTTGAGGAAAGTTGGCTCAGTTCCTTTGTCTTGCGTAAAAGCCAAGAGCAGAGCCTGGAGATGTTCTGGAGAGGAACGCCTTCGTGTGGTGGCACCGATATAGCGGGGTGACTCACCTGTCCGACTATACCAACGTCCCTCATCTACTTCCCTATCCCTACTACTACTGCTACTACCACTGCTACTACTACTACTACTACTAATTTTAATGTTAGGCAGCAGCTTCTGAGTCCGCAACATCCGACACTGATACACTGAACCCCAAATAATAATAATAAAACACACACACACACACACACACACACACACACACACACACACACACACACGGGGCAAAGCGAGAGGCCCAGAAATTCTACTTTGCCTAACTTTTCTCCTTTCTCCAACATCAACTTCCTCTCTCGTTCTTTCGCCTCCATGCTTCCCCATCACCTGCAGTTTTTTTTTTTTCTTTTTCAAAATCCTTTTCTTATCCTAATTTTTCTTGTGATATTATGTGCGGTATTTTTTCCCTTTTTTTTTTTTTCAAGTTCTGGCATGTTCTGTTTTCTCTCAAATTTTTTTTTTATTTCTGTGTGTGTGTGTGTGTGTGTGTGTGTGTGTGTGTGTGTGTGTGTGTGTGTGTGTGTGTCTTTCTTTAAATCTTTTTCTCTTTTGAACTGAGGTGCGTAGATATAATGCTTTACATCATTATTATTATTATTTTTTTTTTTCCCAGGAGTAACAAGACACGGGAGGATCGTGCAGTCTCCTGTCCCTGTGCATCCTGCGTAAACATAAGGCTCATTTGCGACACGGCATTGATCGTAAGTGTGAAAATCCTTGCCGTGTTTTTTTTATGCTACTCACCTCCTGTGTGTGTGTGTGTGTGTGTGTGTGTGTGTGTGTGTGTGAGAGAGAGAGAGAGAGAGAGAGAGAGAGAGAGAGAGAGAGAATGAAAAAAATAAGAAAGTTGACGTGCTTTATGTTGAATTGAATAGGCAAGGAAGAGATGCTGGGGAGTCTCCTTAATCCACGAGTATGTTGTATATCGTGTGGTATTTTGATCTCCCTCCTCCTCCTCCTCCTCCTCCTCCTCCTCCCAGGCTCCAATAACTCCTTCGTCTTAGCCAAGTAAATTGCTTCTTGACGGACAGCGGACGCCTAGGACAGCACGAGACGGACGTGGTGGAGGAAGGAAGGAAGGAAGAGAGGAAGGAAGGAAGAGAGGAAGGAAGGAATTAGGAGAGAGAGAGAGAGAGAGAGAGAGAGAGAGAGAGAGAGAGGTAAGATGAATATGAAGGAAGAGAGGAAGACGGAGAGGGGAAGTGTCAGGCTGAGTGAAGAATGGAAGGAAATAGTTAGGAGGGAGAAGATGAGAGGGAGAAGAGGAAGAGAGGAAGGAAAAAGAAGGGAGAAAAGGATAAGATGAAGAGAGACTTAGGAGAGTCAAGAAGAGAAGTAAAGAACAGAGGATAGGTGGGGAGAGAAGAGAAGTTGAGGTGGGTCTTCAAGGAGATGGTTAAAGAGAAGAGGAAAGGAGGTAGAAAGAAAGGAAGGAAAAGAAAAGAGGCTGCGAGATGTGGAGTGTAGGTAGAGAGAAGATGAAGGAAGACAGTTGAAAGGACGAAAGAAGAGGAAGAGATAAATAAGGGAAAAAAACAAGTGGAAGAAAAATGGAGATAAGGAAGAAAAAGTAGAGAGAGAAGCAGATCACAAGTGACGAACTGATCTTCTGGTTTTAATGACCTGTCGTACCGCAAATACCCAGCAGAAATAGACAGTCAAAGCTGCTGTTTGGATAGGCTATCAGAATAAGACATCCGGGAACTCTGTGTACTATTGTGGATTCTAAATTCAATCCACTTCATTACGATTAAAAAAAAAAAAAAGGATAGTGAACCGACACCCAGTGAGGCGATACTCAAGACCTAGCAAATTTTTGAGAATAATGGGTAAGTCTCATAATTTTTCATATTAAAGAAAATGAAGCGGTATTCCTGACGGCAGCTGTAAATTATAATGGGCTATAACTGGTTTCTTTTCATCTGAGGGGACTTGATCACTCATGCAACTTGAATACTACATCGTGGTTGCTTGAGAAATTCGTCTTAGGTATGAGGTAGGGAAGAGTCTCCTTGGTTACTAGTCATATTTATCTTCCAGTCTGTTTACACCTGGCAGTCACATGAACGGTAGATGAAAACAAACGGACTGTATCTCTTCACCCACTGTGCAGTAATTTACAAACATATAAAACTGGTTGTTTCTCCAGTGTCGCTCTCCGCAAATCCATATTTCAAGGACCACAGAGACCAGAGAAAGGGGAAAGAAAGGGAAGAGAGAGGGGAACGAAGGAGAAGAGTGGATTGAGTGAGACAGTTTCTTAATAGCACCATGAATAAGGAATGGACAGAGACGACCGATGGAAGGAGAAGAGGAGGAAAGAATAAACAGAAAGAGAACACAAAGCAAAGTTGGAGAAAAAAAAAAAGAGAAGAGGGGAGAGAGGCTAGTGAGGTGAGAGGGACAACTTCGTAACAGCACCATGAATAAGGAATGGACGGAGGCCACCGATGGAGGGAGAGAAGGAAAGGAAAATCTGATATACGACAGAAAGGGGAAGGAAAAATAGAAGAAAGATCCCTACGAACCAAAAGAATAGTTGAGGAATCCGGAAAACACTGCGACCTGAACTTCGACCTTGCCCTCTGCCCCTGACCTTAGATGGATATGAACAAAAATATGACTCCCTCTTTTAAGACCCTCACACAATGTATTTACTAATTCTGATCAAGATCAGGTCAGGATTTAATGATATAATAGATAAATAGATAGGTGGAAACGCACATGATCGTAATAAACAACGAGAAAAGAGGAAAGTAGAGTAAGAGAGAGAACTTGATAGTAAAAAATGGGGATAAGGCAAACGATAAAGGGAAGGATGAGGAAAAGGGAGAGATAAAGCAGAAGAGACGTCAAAGGAATCCAGAAGAAGAGCAGAGAGAGAGAGAGAGAGAGAGAGAGAAGGTTAGAGTGAAGTGAGAGGCACAACTTGGTAATAACACTATGAATAGTCGATGGACAGGGGGGGGGGGGCAGCGGGGGAGCCCAGCTGTATAACGCCTAACTCTTTTATACATACTACACCTAGTTTTTCTGTTTTTCTTATGTGATGCCCAGTGTGTAGTATGACGCCCCTGGGACCCGTGTTTGGTGTTGGGAGGCTTCGTAGTGCTTATCTATTCATAATAGCGTCACCCTTTTGTACAAACGAACAGAAATACATACATTCTTACTAGCCTTGCCCCCCTCATCCGTTACACGTACATACACACTCACCTGCCTACCTGCCTACCTACCTTCCTACCTACCTACCTACCATCATCCATCCATCCATCCATCTGTTGTTTGCTTCCTTTGTTGTCGCCCTGATTGTGTACTATGATGCGCCTGGGCCCCAATCGTGTAGGTTTGAGAGGGTCTGTAACTCTATATGCTTCTCCTAGGATTGTATCTAAATAAAAACTCTCTCTCTCTCTCTCTCTCTCTCTCTAATATAATGCCTGTCTGTAGCCAAACGCCTTAATCCTTTAAGGAGTGACCACTAACAAATCCCCTCCACGTCCTTGTGTACCCTGTTATTTGACTGCCCTCTCTCCAACTTACACCCTCCTCTCTCATATATCTGTCCACTGCATCCCTCGTCCTAGGCCTTCTTCTTCCCCTCATCCACCTCACCCACATACACTCGTAGCCAGTCATTAATTATCCACGCTATCCACTCCACCAATCAGGTATATATAATCTCAACAGCAGAGTATATGGGTGTAGGAGGTAACGTCGATGAGGAGGGACAACAGGATCGCTTAGAGTCCGTATCAGCGGTCGCGGATAGACCATGGGTAACTTTTTTTATTGCCTGGGAGAAAGTTGGTGATTGGCTCTTTCACTGTCTGTCTGTCTGTTTCCTGTGTGTGCGTGTGTGTGTGTGTGTGTGTGTGTGTGTGTGTGTGTGTCAGAGAGTGAGAGAGAGAGAGAGAGAGAGAGAGAGAGAGAGAGAGAGAGAGAGACGAGGGGGGGATCGCAATTCTCCACTTACATCTCTTCTCGACAGGGTGGATTTAAAGGCTTTTCCTTTCATCAACTTCCCTAACCTCTCTCTCTCTCTCTCTCTCTCTCTCTCTCTCTCTCTCTCTCTCTCACACACACACACACACACACACACACACACACACACACACACACACACACACACAGTTCCATGATTACCTGAGAGTCTGTGATGGCAGGTCTGATCCAGTGTGATTACCAGCACTCTTTCCTTCTACACAGTTTTTTTTTTATCTTTTTCATTTTAATTTCTTCGCTCCTTTCCAGGGTAATATTTTATTTTGTATTTTTAGGACTCTCTCTCTCTCTCTCTCTCTCTCTCTCTCTCTCATCCCCATAGGCCCCAGCTCTCTTTCATACCCAGATTACGCCTGAACGAGCTTTTGGAGACGCGTATAGGACCAGTGATAGAAAGAGATCACTGAATGGATCTAAGGCGAAGGAGGCCCAGGGGAAGATGACCTTTTCTTATATATAATTTTTGGTTCCTTGAGGCAAATTTATTCAGCTTGAGGGAGATTAGTGGTTGAAAGAGAGATCTGTGAATGGTATTGAGATGGATTGGGGTAGGGGAAGATGTAGGATGGTATTTTATTTATTTTGGTTACTGTTGTTGTAGTTATTATTATTATTATTATTATTATTATTATTGTTGTTATTAATTTTATTTTGTACCTGCCGTTATCAGAAATTTATATTTAACTTAGGATAGCACTCTTAAAATCATATGAGTACTGAATGGTGTATGTAATTCATCTAATTCCACCATTTCAAAACACCCCCGAGTAAAAAAAAATAATATTCGTCTGGAGTTAGCACGAATGAAATATATCATCGTATAGAAAAGGTAAAGAGGAAGATGGATGCTTAACGTCTTCAGGTGATTATATTCATGCATAACTAAATACTGACTAGCAGCATAAGCCCGTCTCCGTCCTTGACTTCCGGGAAACCGCATATCCCTCCATCCACCTACCCACAAAGTCCACCCACCCCTCCCGCCCACATACCCACCCCACAATGAAGGGGAGTGGAGGCGATGGAGGGGAATCGAGAATGATTGATAAGCTGAGGGACAAGGGTGGCCCATGGAAAGAGAGATGTCTGGAGGAAGAGAGAAGGTGGGAAATATTTAAGGTGTAGGGATGCTGTATTAATGATATGGATGGAGGAAGGAAGGCAATAGTAAATGGAAAGGAGGGATGAAAGGGAAGAGGGGAAAGGGAAAGAGGCTGTGAGAGAGAAAGGGGATACTTATTTGAAAGGAAGGTAGTAAGAAAAGGAGGAGGGTAACGATAGCTCAAATGGGAGGAGAGGGATTGAAGAAAGGGGAGAGGAGTAAAGAAAGTGGAGGGAAGGGAAGAAGGAGATGGTAGAGAAATGATGGTGTATGATGAATGAGAAGAATGGTATAGTGAAAGAGTAATTTAAAGGAAAAAGAGATTGAAAGGAAGGAAGGAAGGAAGGGATCCATAGGCCAGGTAGGGAGGAAGGAGATCGAAGGAAGAGGAGGGGAAGGAATGAAGGGGAAGGAGGGAAATGGAAAGGGTTTATTAATTTAGATGTTGAGGGACAGGGTTAACCCAGGGGAGGACGTGCTTAAAGTGGGAGAGAAAGGGAAGTGTATGGGTGACGGAGGGGAGGTGGTAGAGGATGGGGAGGTAGGATGGAAGGGGAAAAGGAGGTAGTGAATGAGAAATTAAAGGAGTTGTGGAAAGAAAGACCGAGGAAGGAAGGGAGTTAGGAAGGCAGGAAGGTTGAGGAATTTGGAGCTGAAAAGGCAAAGGATATAAAAGAGGAGTTGAAAATGAAAGAGGATTATATAGGAAAGAAGAGAAAGGAGAGAAGGAAAGAAGAAAGCAAGGAAGAGGAATCTCAGTTGGTTGGGTAAAGGAGAGAGGAGAAATTGGAGGAAAGAGAGGTTTATGCAGGAAGGAAAAAAGGAAGGAGGGAAGAAAAGGAAGAAGGATGGAAGGAAGAAGGACAGAAGGAAGATACCGGTAATGATTTTTTTTCAACAGCGATATGTTAACTTTATTACACCAGTTTTCATTAAACAGCTTTGTATTGCTCGGGAAGACCACTGTAGAATTTTTTTAACAATGATAGAACAGAGGAAAGAAAAACAAAAGAATAAAAAAAATAATCCATACAACTGATTACAGGCGTCTTCCATTCAGAAAAAATCTGTATCAGTTAGACTTGAACAGCCATAGGTTGAAGTCTGAGAGGAAAGAACTCTTCGGAAATGAATTCCAAAGAGATGCAGTTCGGGAAATAAAAAAATTCTGACAGGCAGAAGCTCTGCTGTATGAAAGTGTGACAGTCCAGTCATGAGCGCTACCAGATGCCAGTGTAACAGGGATGAATAAACAGTGAATAAAGATAAATAAATGAAGGAATAAGTAGGGCTGAATCTGTAGCGACGATGATTTTGGCTCATAAGTAATAATTTTTTACTGACATATCTCATTCACTTTAACTTGGCTCAAATTTTCATCCCTCTTCATATCATTTCAAGAGAGAGAGAAAAAAACAATACTGTGGCACTGCATCCCTTCTGTAGCACTTCTTCGTGACCAGCATCATATTCTAATGTTAATCTACTGCTATAACTGGGTAGTTAAGATGGAGGGATGGCAATTTAAAGTGAACAGAGTATATTACCAGACGATTTTATGCACATCAAAGAAACCTACTACAGTTAAAAGATAAATTAGTCTTTTCTTTCCTTTTCCTGACCTATTTTTATCCTTTTCTCGTCCCCTCGTTTTTGGTCTGTTTTCCTGATCATTTTTTTTTTCCCCCGTCCCCCCCTTTTTTTAGTCTGTTTTCCTGACCTTTTTTCTTTTTCTTGTCCACCCCTTTCTTGTCTTCCTGACCAGTTCTTTCCCTTTTCTGGTCCCGTTGTTGTTGTTTTTTTCCTGACCTGTTTTTTCTTCATCTCGTCGCCTCTTGTATCGTCTATTTTCCTGACCTATTTTTTTTTTCCTTTTCTCGTCCCCCTGTTGTCTGTTCGTCTTTCATCTCACCAAAAGCCTTTCGTGTTCAGCCGCCATGTTTCATACATCTCATCTCATTTTCTTGTAGGCGTCTTTTTTTCTGCTTAGCCGGTCCAGCATCTATCAAAAACACAATTTTATATATTCTCTGTATCTGCCTTTTTGTCTGTCAATCGGTGTGTATCGATCTATCTGTCTATCAATCTCTATCTATCTATCTGTCTGTCTGTCTGTCTATTTGTCTCTATCTATATCTGTTTTTCTATCTGTCTATCTATCTATCTGTCTGTCTATCAGTCTGCCTATCTGTCTCCATCTCTGTATACTCGTACATATCCATCTATATCTGTCTCTCTGTTTCTCTATCTATCAGTCTGTGCGTCTGTTTGATGTGTATCTGTCTGTCTGTCAGTCATCTGTCAGTCAATTTATTTATCTATGTATCTATCTGTCTCTGTCGATCCATGTAGCTTAAGGAAGATATTTAATAGGGAAGCCTTTAAAGTATTATAATTTCCAGTTACTTTCCCAGTGTCATCACGTCTTTTTTTAATTAATCCTTACTAGTTTTAAAAAAAGACGCCTTCACGTGTTAGCTACCGATATAGCCGGGCGGATCCACTGCCTGGCTATACAAACGTCTCTCAGCTCCCTCCCTATCCCCTTAAAGGAGGATGGTGGATTGCAGGAAGTGGGAAGCTCCGCCTGCAGTCCACTGGGTTTGCAATAAGGTGAACTTTGGGCTACAGCAATAACAGCAACACTGAAAACTAACAACAACAACAAGATTTTTTTTATACCAACTGTCGATATTATTAAGATTTTATAAGATGAAGGAAGCGTGGGAAATATTCTTCAGTAATGTCTTTTGAGAGGAAGTGTGATGAAATTTAACTTTACTGCCTTCTTACTATCTTCTGTTGATTTTATTCGGCTTGTAGAGGCTCGTAGTGAAGGTTTTGGTCGTCTGTGCTCGTTTATTTTTGCTGCTGCCTGTAAGTGTTATTTAGTTAAGGAGAGAGTCGGTAGTTTAAGGGGCTAACGTGTAATTCGTTAGGAGAAGAAGAAGTAGAAAAAATGAAGAAGAACAAGGAGGAGACGGATGATGATGATGATGATGATGATGATGATAATGAGGAGGAGGAGGAGGAGGAGGAGGAGGTGCAGAACAATATGAAGAAGAAGAAGCAGAAGAAGAATATGAAGAAGAAGACGATTTCGAAGAATGGAAACAACCTCTGAAGAAGAAAAGAAAAACAGAGAAGAAAGATATACTATACTCACCTTTTTTTCTGTGTTTTTTGGGGGAGGCTATTGAAATCCCGGTTTTAATTGTTGGTGTTGTTTTGTTGTTTGTTATTGTTTTTGTTTGTTTTTGTTTTTTGTATATATTGTTTGTTTTGGCCCCTTTCGTCAGCAGGAGAGGAATCAGGGACGGCAGTGTGGAAAATCCGATAATCTGATTGGTCGAGACTGCAGCCTGACGAGCCAATCACAGGGCTTTGCTGGCTGAAATCTTGGTGGGGGCGATTTAACCCCTTCAGTGCGACGACGCGTTTTTATTTATTTATTTATTTATTTATTTTTATTTTTTGTAACCCACTGAGCCTTTAGACATCTTTTGCATTGCGGTCTTGTCATCTCCCAAAGATTTTATTCTGCTTAGGATAGACGCTTGGAACTGGAGAGGTTAGAAACTGGAGGGGTTTGAGACTGGAGAATTTAGAGACAGGAGGGATTGGAGACTGGAGGGGTTAGAGTCAGGAGGGGTTAGAGTCTGGAGGCAATAGAAGTTAATTGATCGTGTGTGTGTGTATCGCGACCCAGGTTCGTATGACTCATCTTTTGTGGAATGAAATCGCCTTGTGTAAACTGGAGGAGAATAGTAGAATATTCCCTACCGTGAGAGAGTTAATGGCACCGTTATTGACGATGCTACTAATCACATGACATCCACCATTTTTTTTTTTTTGTCTGTACAGTCATCTACATTTTATCATTCCTCTCTAACTTTACTCTTTGAAATACAAGACGAAAAAAATTGAAGTACTTTGCTATATGCCCAATTTTCAGAGTGCAGTTTTTTCCCTGCAACCAACCTTTTCTCTGTGTGCAGTCATCACAATTCTGTCGTTACTCTCTGTGGCTTTTTTCTCTGAAACACGAGGCGATGAATTTAGAAATACTTTACTGTATATCTTTTTTTTCTTCCCCTACAACTCCACTCCTCACGCGATGTGTCCACGCCTTTTGTACCGAAAGGGTCTTGGTTTTGGCTCCCTTTGTTTATACCCTTTGGTGGCGACGTGGTTTCTGGAAAAAAAGAAAAGAAAAAAAGAAGCCTAACTCCTCTGCCTGTGTAGCCCTTCCCTACCAGACCTCCAGGCTGTCCAAGGAGGGGATGGGCCTATACTGCCCACCCCCTCCTTGGACAGCCTTTGCCGCTCCATCCCAGGTCCCTTTCAGGCTAGCCCCCCACCTACCCCCTGCCTTCGCCGCCTGGGTGCTGACCTAAGCCATCGCGTTTCATTGATCATACGTCATATTTTCCTTTGAGTCGTTGAAGCAGATCCGCTGAGCTGGCCGCCCTCAGCTGGTGCTCCTGTTGCCCCTCGCGTGTTGTGGGAATTGTGGCTTATATATATATATATATATATATATATATATATGTGTGTGTGTGTGTGTGTGTGTGTGTATATATATACTGGTATTCACAGGGAGAAAGGAAACACAAAGTATCCCAAGCGCTTTTGCGTATTCACACCATCACGGGAGGAAAAGGCATAACTTTGGAAAGTGACAGGTTGAGGAAAAATTCAAAGCAAAAAATGTTATGCCACAGTGGCTCGAAAATTTAGTTGTTACTGAACCACAAATCCCGATGACCTTTTACGTGAAAATGGTATATACAATGTTCCCCATAATTTACCCTCAAGGTTATCAGTAATTGTAGCTCCGTATTGATTGAGGCTTGGACCCATGGTGATATAGCATTTTATGGTTAGAATTCCATCATCAATCATTTCTCAGAGTTAAGTCCTTTCCTCGTGGGACACTATAAAATTCACTGCATCTTAGACATTATATTTTGGCTGCCGTGAGACGAGTATATTGAGCAGGGAAATAACCCCACCCATTGTGAGAAAACATTACACACACACACACACACACACACACACACACACACACACACACACACACACACACACACACACACACACACACACACACACACAGATACTTAATATATAGGTTTGTTATTTCTGGACAGGTTTTTGGGAACAAACTCGTTTTCCATCATATTCTCTCGTCTCAGTAGCCCTCTTGAAACATTTCCCTTTCTTCCTTTCCCACATACTTTTCCCTCACTCCTCTCCCCTCTTCTCCCTCAGCCCCTTTTTTCTACCCCACAGCCTGCAGCCCCGCCACTCCAGGACAATAAACACGCATTATATGTCTTTCACGGCCCCCTCGCCTCGACGCCTGGCCCTGGGGAGTGTGGTGAGAGTCGCCTTTGTTTGGGTTGCAGGTCTTTTACCAGGCACGGCGTATTCACCCAACACCCCTCTATACAATGCACCCGGTTGGACACATGAAAGGGTAGTGGCGGGATACGTACCGCTTTTACGACGTGGGAAATCCTGACTCCTTTGCTGCCAAGCTGTCTTTGTGCCTTTATTCCTGATGGTTTCTGTGCCATTTTACTTTTACCATGTCTGAGCGATTTTTTTCGTGTTACCCTTAGTTGTGTATCAGTATTCTCTCTCTCTCTCTCTCTCTCTCTCTCTCTCTCTCTCTCTCTCTCTCTCTCTCTCTCTCTCTCTCTCACACACACACACACACACACACACACACACACACACACACACAAGTAACGAATTAGGAAAGAAAAAAAAAACATAATACGGAGAGAATTAAAATATAAAACAAGATATGATGAAGCATCAGAGGGAAGTATATGAGGAAATGTTGAAAATGAAAGGGAAATGAAGGAGAAAAATGCATACAGGAAGAATTGAAATGAATATGGAGATGAGAGGGAAGCGAGGAGAATAGAGGAGAAGCGTTGAAAAATGCGGACAATGGACGAAAAGATTTGGAGATGGCTGTTGAATAGAGGAAAGTGGAGGAAAGAAAGTGGGAAAAGTGAACGCGAAAGTGGGAAAAGTGAACGCGAAAGTGGAGAGAGAGAGAGAGAGAGAGAGAGAGAGAGAGAGAGAGAAGGGAAAGGCTGGAGTCGGAGAGGGAAACAGATAGGGAAAGAGGGGAAGACATGAAATACGAATAGGGAAGTGCAAGGTGGAAGAGGAAGGAGCGGGGGATATGAAGGGAAAGAATGAAGAGGTTGAGTGAGGAACGGAGTGAAAAGGGAGGAGAAAGAGAGGGGGAAGAGTGAGGAAAGGAGAGGGTGTAGGGGAGGAATCTGAGGGAGGAAGGTAGGGATGGGGACGGTCCGGGGATAGGAGTTACAGTAACAGGTTGTTGAAAAATACACAGCCTTCAGCACAAACTTTTTCAACTTTTGTAACTTTTATCAGTCCTTCTTTCTGCCTATCTATCTATCTACAATATCTATCAATCTGTCTGTCTTTCTACCTATCTGTCTATCAGTCTGCTTATCTGCCTGTCTCTGCATATCCTCTCCTCACTTTGACGTCTGTCGTTGAGGATACCCCCTGACATTTCTCAAACCTAAGTGCATGCCTGGTGGGTGTGTCCTTGGCGTAGGTATAAGCTCAGAACCCCTGTAATGGAGTAGCAGGCAGTCTTGGTGGGGATTAGGGTGATCAGCGCCCCACCTGACACACACACACACACACACACACACACACACACACACACACACACACACACACACACACACACACACACACACACACACACACACACACACACACACACACACACACACACACACACACACACACACACACACACACACACACACACACACACACACACACACACACACTATTCTTTAACACTGCATACTACATATTACACCACAAACTCCACACTGCACTAAACACTGCCACACAATACTTACACTCAACACACAATTTACTGCACACTACACTACATACTTCCACCCCACACCACGGTACATCACACTCCTAAGCTTATCATATTCACACTACACACCTCCACACTAAACTACACACTCCTTTCTACTCCACACACTACGCTACACATCCACACTACACACTCGCATCCCACACAATAGCCTGAAATTCACCCCAACTCCACGCCCATCCACACTACCCCCGGCTCACATTACACACTACCATGCTGTACACTTACACTACACACACCAACACCCACTCCATATACTTACCCACACTGCACACTCCACTTCAAACACTGACATCCATCTCATACCAACTGAGAGAGAGAGAGAGAGAGAGAGAGAGAGAGAGAGAGAGAGAGAGAGAGAGAGAGAGAGAGAGAGAGTTTGTGTTTGTATGCATGAATAAGCAAGGACAGAGTGAGTAACAGGGAATAGAGGGCTGTTTGTTATTTTATGGTTTATTGGATGCATACTGTACTGTGTGTGTGTGTGTGTGTGTGTGTGTGTGTATGTAAAAGTGTGTGTATATGTATGTATGTCTGTATGTATATATACTGTATACAGTATGTATGTATGTATGCATATGTATGTATGTATACATGTTTGTATGTATGTATGTATGTATTTGTGTATGTATGTATGTACGTAGACATGTATGTATCGGGTTTGTATGTATGTATGCAAATATGTGTGTGTCTGTATTTCCGTGTATATTTCTGCTGCATATTTTTCGGCAGAGATAAATGTACTCCTGTAAAACATGTTGTGTCTGCATGTATGAATGATAACGTGTATGCATGTACGATATTCGTATGAATATATGTATGCATTTATGTGTATGCATACATGTGTGTGTATGTGTAAGTGTATTTGTGTGTGTTTACAGTGTGAGCGACAGTAATACACCTACCTCGCACTGCTCTGCGACTCACTTAGGCAAATCATATGGTGATGTTTGCTGCCTCTCTCTCTCTCTCTCTCTCTCTCTCTCTCTCTCTCTCTCTCTCCCCCTGTGTTCACTAATGTCATTATATCTGTCCGTCAGTCTTTATGTTTATCTGTCTGTCTGCCTGTGTATCTGTCTGGCTATCTGTCCATGAACAATACGGAAATTTATTGAAAACTTTCCCCATGTCGCTTTTCGAAACTAATGAAACCTAAAATTTATCTTGCCATAAAACTCTAAGCTCGCAGTTTGCCAGATTTCAACCCACCTACTAAAAGTCTCAAGAGGTGGAGGGCCGCGGGGCTGAGAGAGAGAGAGAGAGAGACGGAAGGAGACTGTGGCTCTTGAATCTTCCCTCCTCCTCTTATCTTTGCATGGACTGAGGAAAAGCCGAGTGGGAACATGAAAACAGAGAGAGAAAAACTTAAAGCAAGGATGAATTTGGAGTATTTTTAATTTTGGCCTTCATGCCCTGACTAGTCCCTTGTAATCACACATTTTATAACGTTTAATAATCGAGGAGAAATATTTAACGCCAACGAATATTACATCAACGTACAATGATGTCGGACGGGAAGAGTGAGCGAGAGAAATTATGCGCATGACTCTTAAGCACATGACCCAATTTCAACGTTAAATATTGTGCCTGGTTAATGCTTTGGTCAGGTCAGGTTTTTTCTCTAACTAAATATCACTATCTGACAAAAAAAAAGGTAAAAATCACACACACACACACACACACACACACACACACACACACACACACACACACACACACACACACACACACACACACACACACACACACACACACACACACACACGAGGTCCGGTTGTAATTGGTCAGTGGCGTCAGAAATTTCCCTTATCTGAGTAACAATATCTCCCAAAATATAATAAATAAATAAATAAATGAATAAGGTCAAGTCGTAAAGGATCGTTGGGACAGACACGCTTTCTTGAGTGCCTTTGAACATGTTGCTAGCCACTTACGCAAAACTGCGGTGCAACATACGGTAAAATGAATGCAAGGCGGTGATAACAAGCTTAATGTATGCAAGGAACCAGAAGCAAGCAACGCACGGACGGAACTCTCTCAGGAATGCACGAGTGAGCATCTGGAAACCAAGAACCTTATTACAGCACCCAGAACACACACACACACACACACACACACACACACACAAGCAAAAGCCAACGATAACGAGTTCAGTGCATCAGAGAAACCAGAAACCATCAACACATCGTAGGACCTTTTTTGTTTTCCGGGAAGGCATGATTGAATGTCGAGAAACCAAGCGCCTTATTTACAACCCTCCAAACACCCGGTCCTGATAGTTAATTTGCGGCGCCATAAAATAAGACAGGGGCGAGGGGCAACAGGAGCGACGTGCAACAGGCAGGGGAGAGGAGGGTGGGTGTGGAAAGTAATCAAACAGGAGGCCAGCAAGGGGGCAAGAGGCTGAAATATGACTCGCAGCCCGGAACTGTGGAAAATGAGTAAAAATGGTGGAGGAGGGGTTGTGGTGGGGGGGTGTGGGGGTGGTGTGTGTGTCTGTGTGTGTGTGTGTGTGTGTCTGTGTGTGTGTGTGTGTAAGTTTAATTTAGTGTCAGTGTGGTAAAACTATATTATTTTTGTTTTACTAATATGTCATTGCTGTCACACACACACACACACACACACACACACACACACACACACACACACACACACACACACACAGAGAGAGAGACCCTGCATCTCCTCCACACACACACAAACTAATGCCAGTAATGCCTTTGGAAATGCACTGGGATCCCATGCACTTCCCTCCTCCCTCATGGCTCCACCCTTCTTCCCTTCCTTCCTTCATTCATTCCTTCCTTCCTTCCCTCCTTCCTTCCTTCCTTCCCTCCTTCCTTCTTTCCTTTGTCTTTGTTTCTTCTTTCATCGTTTATATTTCATTCTTTTCCCTCTTCTTCCCGTCTTTGTTTCCCTTTTTCTTTTACCTGTCTGTCTTTCCCTCCCGTCTTCCTTCCTTCCTTCCGTTCTGCTCCGTCCGTCCGTCCGTTCGACCCACTCTCCCTCCCTCCATCCATCCATCCATCCCATTGAGGCAAGAGTCTCCATGTTCTGACGATAACAAGCAAAAGGTCAGAGCCTCACTTTTCCCCCAGCTTTGACCCATTTTTTCGTTTTTCTGTCTTACCACATTTTTTTTTCACTTTCCCTCTCCCTTTTCAACACATTTCTTCTCCGCTTCGTAAGTTTTCCTCCAATTCTTTCAGTTTTCTTTGTCGTTTCTCATTTCTCAGACACTTTGTACCTTCTCCTCCTTCATCTTAACTCTTCCTCTGGCACCATTGTCTTCGTTTGATTTGGCTTTTTCTCTCCTGTTTTCCTCTTCTGATCCTTGGTATCTCTTCTTGCTTTTCTTTTTCATCCCAGTTCTCCTTCTTCCTCGTACCTCTGTTACTCGTTTTTCTCCTCGTTTCCTGTTGGTTTTCTCAGTTTCTTTTCTTCTCCCCTCCATGTCCTTCCCCCTTCATGTCATCTCGTTTCCTTGTCTTCCTTTGTCTTTTCACCTCTTCTTGTCGGGGGCGCAACAAGAATTATAAGAAAAAGGGGTGGCCAAGGGGTGTTCAGACCTAATTATGGAGGTTGGCCCAGGTAGAACTCTTTTGGGGGTTCCTGTGATATTCCCCCAGAAATTTAGGCTGGCCAGGTATATTTCAGGGGTGGCCAGGCATATTTCAGGGGTGGCCAGGCATATTTCAGGGGTGGCCAGGTATATTTCGGGGGTGGCCAGGTGTATTTCAGGGGTGGCCAGGTATGTTTCAAAAGTGGCCAGGTGTATTTCAGGAGTGGCCAGGCGTATTTCAGGAGTGGTCAGGCATATTTCACGGGTGGTCAGGCATATTTCACGGGTGGTCAGGCATATTTCACGGGTGGTCAGGTATATTTCAGGGGTGACCAGGTGTATTTCAGGGCAGGTCAGGCATATTTCATGGGTGGCCTTTGCAACTCCGACCTTTCCTTTGACTACACCAGTTTTTTTTTTTTTTTCGCTTACTCCCTCCTCCCTCCTCATCTCTTCTTCTTGTGTTTCTTCTTCATCTTTCTCTTCTCAGTTCCTTTTTCTTCTTCCCTTCATCTTTTTTCATAAGCTCGTCCTTGTTTTCTCCCTCTTCCTTTTGTCCCATTTTTTTCCTTGTCATTTTTCCTTGTCCTCTCTCTCTCTCTCTCTCTCTCTCTCTCTCTCTCTCTCTCTCGTTTCTTCATCCCTTGTGACCATTCTCATAATTTTCCCCCTCCTCCCCCTCTTCCTTCTCTTCTCTCTCATTTCACCTCATTTCCTCCTTTTTGTTTTTCATCTTTCTTTTTCTTCCATTTTTTTCTGTGTTACGTCTGGCGTAGTAATTACCCCGAAGAGTTTTTTGCTTTGCTTTTCCTTTCACCGTTTGTCTTTCTGCCAGTCCGTTCTTTCACTTCCGGATCTTTCACATTTATGCAGTATATCTGTCTACATGTCTGTCTATCTGTCTATATATCTATAAATGCAGTTAACAATTTTTGTATAATTTTTGCAGTTTTCATACGCCTTCTAGCAATATCTCAGTATTTTTTGACATTTATGTAAAAATTTTCAAGACATGTATAGATGTTTTGGCAATTAATATTGGATGTTTTGGGGTATAAAATAAATGTGATTAAAAACCATATACTTAGGATTTTCAAAGCAATTTTTATGGAGGTATTTTTTTTTAAAGTTACGTCCCTTCTCTGAAAGCCACTAAGATGCCCAGCTTCAGAGGCCCCATCGTCTTAAACCCCAAGTAGATCTGACCTTTCACTTCGATGACGTCTTATCTCTTCATTTCTTGGTGCCTCCAGACGATTTATATTCACCTTACGAGAAACTGTGTTAATGGAGGGGTTAAATAAGGCTCTATGTCACTCCTTCAGTTCGAAATGTTTGTTCTAGATTTGCTATACTTGATGAAATAGCGGGAGCAAAAATGTGAAAGATACCGTCGTCGTAGTCATGGATAAATTTTGTGGTGTGTGTGTGTGTGTGTGTGTGTGTGTGTGTGTGTGTGTGTGTGTGTGTGTGTGTGTGTGTCTCTCTCTCTCTCTCTCTCTCTCTCTTTTTCTCCAAAACCACAACAATGATCCCCCAATTCAACTGGTAAAATTCTCCTAAATCCCCAGTAGCCGAGAACTTAAGTGTGTCTGTCTGGGGGGAGGGGAGGAGGGGGGGAGACAAGAACAGTGTCATATATCAGGATTGCAAGTGGGAGGGGGGGGGGGATGGAGACCCCTAGAGGAGCGTGGAAAAAGAAAATGAAATCGTCTCGTTTTCTCTGGCAGGGTAATTTATTCCATTTGACGCTGGAAGTGGGTCATAGGAGCCTCAGAGTGTCCTGGAAGAGAAACAGATGAGGCTAGAGGCGCTGGAGAAGACGGAGTTAATGTAAAAAAAGAAGAAAAGAAAAATTTGTACGGAAATGGGAACTGAATGGGTATAGTTAATGGAAAAAGAATTTGTGTACGGAGGGGAAAACAACAGATCATCCTTAACTCCATAACCCCTTTCAGCTCGGTGATAGTCGGGTGTGTTCATATTGAAGGATAGATTTAACTAGTAACCAAGGAGACTTACTGTTACCTCGTAACTAAGGCTTTTCGAACTTATACAGCAATGACGTACGGTAGTATTCATGTTGTGAGGGAGGCCCAGTTCCCTAAGATGAAAACAGATCTGCTGTAATGAGACAGGGCGATATTGTTGTTGTTGATGATGATCATGATGATAGTGACGATGATGATGATGATGATGATGATTAATCCAGATCCGTCTGTCAGGTCAGATCCGTCTACCACAGGTAAGCAGCTGCTTCGGTGGCGCCGTGCTACGGGTGTACAGTATAGGACATAAACCGTGTAGGTATCCGGCGCTCCCCTGTAGTAGACAGTGTCTCACCAGGACCGGTCCAGGGTCCTTTCCACTGTGAGGTGCAGGAAAACAGGAGGAGGCTTGGCTCCCGGGTGGACGCCGCAGCATCATTGCTCCACTCTTGGTTCACGGTGCCACCACTTGTAGGCTCCTTGTCAGAACCATAGGACGTTGTAAATGGGGTTATTGCTTCAGGAATGAAACGCTGAATGCCTTAATACTGGGGTGCAGGCGAGCCGTGTCATTACCTCGTGAACATTTCCACTCGTCTCCCTGGCGGCGTGGCTGGCTTTAACATTCTGCAGGCACGGGGGATCTTTTTAGTATTCTGACCCTCCTCTCTCTCTCTCTCTCTCTCTCTCTCAGCCATCCAGTTAGGCACGCAGTCCGGTGGGTAGCCAGTTTTGGTTAGATAGTCATGTAGTTAGATGGTTGGGTAGTTAGTCAGTTAATATGAGTCAGATCAGTAGATAGTCAGATAGTAAGTCAGGCAGATGGACAGTCGATTTGTTAGTCACGTAGTTAGAAAGCAGTAAGTCAGACAGTTAAATTGTTAAACTGTCCATCGGTTAAACGGATAGTTAGACATTGAGGTGGTTAGGTAGTCAGTTAGTCAAGGGTTAGGTACTCAGTCACTGTCACGTGGTCAGATAGGTGATTAGACACTCAGCCAGTTTAGCCAGGCTAGACAGACAGGGAGTTAGATATATACAGTACCTTCTTCCTCCTAGTTTAATAATGCAGCCAACACTGAACCATCATATATGAAACCTGCCAAGAACGGTGCGAGATTAATGCCGTGCTCTCAGAATGTAAAATAAAAAATGAGCAATGTAAGTGTTGAGAAATATAAGCAGAGGATGATTATGCAGGCTTTGTGCTTATTTTTGGTATTATTGGTTTACTGAAGACATTCATGCTCACTCAAAAGTCTCTTCGGTTAATATATACGTCTGTATCAACCAAAAAGACTTATATACCTCTTTAGTATCGTGACCACAAGGCGACTGGCTCAGAGTTGATTTTCTAGCTCTAAGTTAATTTCCTTGTCTGGGGTATAGTATTGTTGTGAATATATTAGAGTGGTCAAAGGTATATTTCTTAACTGATGTATGAATTAAGGAAGACCGTAGGTATGACTCATACACTTAAATATTTACTTACGAATATTTACTTACTGTGAGTCATCCCCTACCAGGGGGCTACAGATATTATCGAGAATATTTATCAGTTTTTTGGGGGGGCAGTTAAAAAAAAAAAGTACTGTATCCAAATGGGTTAAATTCTCGGCTGTTTTGGAACTTCATTAATTGGTGGCATTATGGACTAGTTATAAGGGAGACCTTGTTCACCCAAATTTTCTTTTTTCTTCTCTTATTTTTTATTTGTTCTCTTTCCTTTTCTCTCCCTCATATTTAGCCTTAGAGTAACGTGGAGTTTAGAGAGAGAGAGGGAGAGAGAGAGAGAGAGAGAGAGACCCTGCATATTTAGCTTCCTGACCTTGCTTCTCTCAGGAACAAGCAGTATTTATTGTGCATTTATCATGGAAATATACTTAAGAGTCTGGGATATATGGGTAGATCCTTATGCATACAAATATTCGCTTGATCAGAAGTTTCATAGTTGTTTTGTGCATACCATTATTCTCTCTCTCTCTCTCGCGCGCGCGCGCGCGTGTGCGTGCGTGCGTGTGTGTGTGTGTGTGTGTGTGTGTGTGTGTGTGTGTGTGTGTGTGTGTGTGTGTGTGTGTGAAATCTCATGTGGTTGTGAAAGTGTGTGAACTGTTACGAAGGAGAAAGTGTGTATGTGTATTACTAAACATAAATAGATGTAATATGTATACAGTTTGTACGAGATGTGTGGTTATATGTGTGAGCTTGGAACAGGACACACACACACACACACACACACACACACACACACACACACACACACACACACACACACACACACACACACACACACACACACACACACACACACACACACGGAACGCTTGTATCCCGGGTGATTTCCCCCGTGTACCCCTCTTGCTTCCGTGTTCTGCTCGCTGTGCACAGGTCATACATACATTTTTTACGCACTTCCCCCTCGCCGTGTGTGTGTGTGTGTGTGTGTGTGTGTGTGTGTGTGTGTGTGTGTGTGTGTGTGTGTGTGTAAATATAAACGAAACCATCGAGCTTTGGGCGTTTTTCTTGTCGATGTAACATTTCATATTAAGGTTCACGATTTGGATTGAAAAAGTTTGATAATATGCGTGAATGAGCCTCGTGCAGTCGATAGGTTGAAATACAAGCCTCCTTCGTCACGAACTTCAGAATACTCGTACAATATACGGGCCAGCCTTCTTTCTGAGAATAAAGATATAACCCCTTTAGTATGATAACATCTTTTTACCCTCCTTCTGACGAAGTCAGAGGAGGTTATCACTGGGATCAACAACAATTGGTGGCGTAGAGTTTTCGTTTCCGGGCCGGAACTCAGAATATATTCACTACCGAGTCATGAAATTTCTCATAGCTATGTGTCTTGTAGTGAACTGGTGCCTTTTGATAGGTAGAATGCCCTGTCTTAAGTAGTTTTTTTTTTTTTTGTAATAATGAAAAAGTAAAAAAAAAAATATGTCTCAGATTTCAGTGCGAACTGCGTAAGGGATCCCAAGGGCGCGGTACATTTTTCTATGAAATCTTTGCAACCGTTACATCTAGGAGGCGGAAATAGTACATGATAAATGATTATATGAATATCTAATTATGAATGAAGTTTCATATCTGTACTTGCTATGTAATAATAAGAAATGGCTGCCTAAGTGAAAAAAGTACGAGTCATAATTTCATCATATGTGCTCATAACTTCATTATTACCATGAATAAACTACTGAAATTTTTAAGTTTTAATGTCCCTGTGTTATACAGGGGAGGGGAGTGACGTTCTTTATTCTCTCGGTTAGTTGTGCATGGAGGTGGGGGGGTATGTGCTTTGTGAGTTGGAGGGTTGCAACAGCGTAGCGTTGCTTGTGTTGGTGTATTATTATTGGTTAATATTGGTGCCGTTTCAAGACGATTCTATTCGGCTTAGCAAAAATTTCTTGAACGGTTCATTATGGCCTTGTTTAGCCTTATCAATACGAGTTCTGTCCTATTGAATCAAATATTGTGGAATTAAGAGGATTATGCTAAGACTTAAATTCCTCGACTGAAAAATATACAAAAGCTAATATCACTTGGCTGAAGATTATACTAAAGCTTAAATTCCCTGGGCAAAGAATATACTAAAGCTTAAATTCCCTGGCTGAAGAATATACTAAAGCTTACTGTAAATTCTCTGGGTGGAAAACTTACCAAAGCTTAAATTCCCTGGCTGAATGTCAAAGCTTATATCCCTCAGTCCTGGAAGCGGAGAGTCGACCTGTGCCGCTGCTGGCAATGTAGCAATTAAGGTACACAGGTGGAGAGGCGCCGCTGGAAAGTCGCTTCGGAAGGAATGTTTCTGGGGAGCCGAGAGAATTGGAATTGTTGGAAGGTTCCCGGTGTGTGTGTGTGTGTGTGTGTGTGTGTGTGTGTGTGTGTGTGTGTGTGTGTGTGTGTTTGACGGAAATAGAACTGTCTGATTCGTGGTGTGTCTGTCTTTCTGTCTGTGTGTGTCTGGGTGGTGGACGGAAATGAAACCGTTTGATTCTTGGTGTACATTTGTGTGTGTGTGTGTGTGTGTGTGTGTGTGTGTGTGTGTGTGTGTGTGTGTGTGGGTCGGCGATAGACAGAAATAAACCTGATTCCCGGTCCGTCTGCCTGTCCGGGTGAGGTGGATGGACGGAAATGGAACTGTCCCACTCCTTCGCTGGCTGACCTATACTGTTGCTGTCAAGGCTGTCAAGGCCCATAAAACCAAGTTGGCTGCTGTTTGGTTAGAGGTGGCCTGCGTGCGTGAGTAAGTGGCTGTTAGAGGTGCGAAGAGAAAATGCATGAATGGCTTAGTCTGGTGGCTGAGTCGGTATGGCTACTTGGTTAGGCATGCGTAAGTGGATGGTTGAGTGAGGGAGAGGGGGTGAGATAGAGTGCTTGAGTGGTTGGGTACAAAATTTTTCGATGGCTTTGTGGATTTGGTAGTAGCGGAGTCGATATGCTTGAATAGCCTTTTAGAAATGATCGGACGGCTGAGTGAAATTACAATAATGGTTGATTAATAACACTTCGATGTCTGTGTCAGAATGTTTGAATGGCTGATGTGTTATGACTGGGTGGCTTAGTTAGTATGGCTGAAGTGGCTGAGTAGGAATGCTTGAATGAGTAAAAATGTCTGGATGACTGAGTCGACAGTAGCCTCCAAGTATTGTGTCCCGCGTTTAGTATGGTATATCTCATTCTTCACCAAGACTCAGAAAATACCCATCCTTCTTATTTTGTCCTGCCATCCATAGTTCCCCTTCCCGAAAGTCAGAGTATCCGTCTTTTTCATTGTGTCCTGCCTTTTATATTTCTCCATCTCCAGACTTCCTAATCATCCTTCTTTTTCATGCTCTTTTCCTGTGTGCCACATATTGTCGTTGTATAAAAATATCTTTTATAACACCTTCCTTTACGAGTGAAGTGGCGAATTATTGAACATTACAGATTGGTGTCATGTGGTGCTCATTACTCTGCTACCAGGCTAATTGCTCAGTCGACCCTAATTACTGACCTGCCTCCTGCTGTGTCAGTCATTGGCCCTACTTGCCCCTCTTAACTCCCCTGCTGAGCGAAGCAAATACCTCCTTTCCACCCCCTGACCCGCCCTCAGCACCTGTTCTTGTGGTACCGACCTCCTTTAACCCTTCAGCGAATATGACACGCAGAGCCATCCATCCATCCATCCATCATACAATCATTTGTTTTCTCTTCAGGAGCGTAGGGACCCGGGACTAGGTTATTTAGTCCAGAGAGATAAGGCGAGAAGACACATATTTATGCATGCAATAAGCACCAGTTACCTTGAGGACCTGAACTCTTACGGGCCACATCCAGTTTGAGAGCCATAACCTACTAGACCACCAGGCGTCCATCAGCTGGTTATATGGTTACCGCCCAGGCTGGTAATTCGTTTCGTTGGTTACATGAAATAGTTTGGATTATCACCGTGTTGATCTAGTAGTAGTGGTACATCAAGTGAGTGAATAGTGAGCGCTGCCACTTACCACGGTCAAAACAAGCAAATGACGTCTCCATGATCCCCTTTAATGTCTTTATTTTTTCAGTTCGTATGCTTGCAGTCCATTGACGATTTTATTCAGCTTAGTGATTGTGAAAACGTTAAACACATTGTCTATCAACCTCTTCAGTACCATAATGTTTTGTGTGTGTGTGTGTGTGTGTGTGTGTGTGTGTGTGTGTGTGATTTATTCTTGCCATCTCAAGACGGTTTTGTTTAACTTAGGAGAAGGGGTAAGATGCTCCATTAACCCCTCCATTACCACCGCGTCATGTCATGCATTATTCACTCTTCCCCCAGACAGTCTTAACATTTAGAACCAGCGTCTGGGGGTGAAGGGGCCAATCTCATTCACTGACTTGCCCTCTGGTTTACCGCGTCTGTATACTTTTAATCTGCCGGTATTCCACTGTTGGCCGTGTGGATATAAGCGAAGAGGAGATGATGTGAGTTCAGAAGGGAGATGAGTTAGGAAAGATGAGAGTTAGGAAAGATGTGAATTAGGAAAGATGTGCTTTAGGAAATGAGTTGTGAGTTAGGAAAGGAGATGAGAGTTAGGAGAGATGTGAGTTAGGGAAGGAGATCAGAGTTAGGGGAGGAGATGAGAGTTAGGGAAGGAGATGTAAGTTAGGGAAGGAGATGAGAGTTAGGGAAGGAGATGTGAGTTAGGGAAGGAGATGTGAGTTAGGGAAGGAGATGAGAGTTAGGGAAGGAGATGTGAGTTAGGGAAGGAGATGTGAGTTAGGGAAGGAGATGTGAGTTAGGGAAGGAGATGTGAGTTAGGGAAGGAGATGAGAGTTAGGAGAGATGTGAGTTAGGGAAGGAGATCAGAGTTAGGGGAGGAGATGAGAGTTAGGGAAGGAGATGTAAGTTAGGGAAGGAGATGGGAGTTAGGGAAGGAGATGTGAGTTAGGGAAGGAGATGTGAGTTAGGGAAGGAGATGAGAGTTAGGGAAGGAAATGAGAGTTAGGGAAGGAGATGTGAGTTAGGGAAGGAGATGTGAGTTAGGGAAGGAGATGTGAGTTAGGGAAGGAGATGTGAGTTAGGGAAGTAGATGTGAGTTAGGGAAGGAGATGAGAGTTAGGGAAGGAGATGAGAGTTAGGTTTCTGAATGGAGGTCTTTGAGGATCTCCTACAGTCCTACTCTATGTTGTATTTCCTCACTTGTTGCATTAAGTATATACACATTCTCATGCTGATTTCAGTGTCTTGATGGGTGATATGCTGATTTTTTAATTATTTTCAGTCTTCTTCAGTGTGTGTGTGTGTGTGTGTGTGTGTGTGTGTGTGTGTGTGTGTGTGTGTGTGTGTGTGTGTGTGTGTGTGTAGGAAGACTGAAAGTAATAAAAAATCAGTATGTCCACCATTCTAATACTGTAATCCAGAGATGCACTTTTTTATGGCTTTAAATAACTTAGGGAATTGATGTTGGAACTAGAATATGCGAGTAGAGTAGGTGAAAGCCTTTAAATGTTTGATGTGTGTGTATGTGTGTGTGTGAGAGAGAGAGAGAGAGAGAGAGAGAGAGAGAGAGAGAGAGAGAGAGAGAGAGAGCGAGAGAGTGAGAGAGAGGCACACAGGAGGAGGATTATATCAGAAGTGAGAGAATAGAAAAAAAATTTTTCTCTCTCTCTCTCTCTCTCTCACTCACATGTTTGATGTGTGTGTATGTGTGTGTGTGTGAGAGAGAGAGAGAGAGAGAGAGAGAGAGAGAGAGAGAGAGAGAGAGAGAGAGAGAGAGAGAGAGAGAGAGAGAGAGAGAGGCACACAGGAGGAGGATTATATCAGAAGTGAGAGAATAGAAAAAATTCTCTCTCTCTCTCTCTCTCTCTCTCTCTCTCTCTCTCTCTCTCACTCACACCCAACATACATTACACATCTCAAAAGTAAAATCAAATAAAAATTCATTATCAGTCAACAAGAACCACTAAAGTCAACTACATTAAACACAGTGAACTTACTTCTGTTAAGCTCTTTGAATGTTACTTTGAATATTACTTTGCCATTTAATCTCAGTGTAATCTCAGGAGTGCTCGCTCTGACCAGTCGTAATATTTTCCTGTATTGAGAGTACAGTAATATTCTCTGCTGTATGATGCCCTGGTATTTCGTGGCTGGTATTGCGGTATTCTGGTACTCTTTAATGGTATGGTATTATTTATTTTCTTTCAGTAAGCGTAGTATTTTGTTTCACATTGTTCAGTTCTTTTGTACTGTCAGTCGGTATTGTGGTATTTTCTTCATCATTCTGGTATATATGTTTAATATACTTGAAAACCATAGGACGAGTATAATATCTCTCTCTCTCTCTCTCTCTCTCTCTCTCTCTCTCTCTCTCTCTCTCTCTCTCTCTCGCATCTCCAGAGCACAATATAAAATAGCGTACCTACGACGAGAAACTGAAAGAGAAATGAGAAAATGATGATGATGGTGATGGGTAATGATGATGATGCAGATAGAAAAAAATCTGGCTCGCAAACAGAAGGAGAAGAAGAAGAAGAAATAAGAACGTAAGAAGAAGATAAAGAAGAAGGAACGTAAGAAGAAAAGTCCGAGGATGTGTATAAAGCAGCAGGAAAAGTTGGCTCACACGGACGCGAGTTCCGGGGGTTTTAAACTGATTGAGGGAGAGGCAGGGCGTGCACACACACACACACACACACACACACACACACACACACACACACACACACACACACACACACACACACACACACACACACACACACACACACACACAGGAGGAGGAGAGATGATTGAGGAGGAGGGCTATACTGTACAGTATATATAGATACACAGACATATAAATAGACGGGTAAATAGGATGCAGCATATATTCACATGGTCATTCATGTGTAGTAAAAAAAGAAAAAAATAATATTTTTATTATTATTATTATTATTATTATTATTATTATTATTATTATTATTATTATTATTTTGGTTGTGTAATGCAATCAAGTGTCCGAAAGCTTTCATTTTGTGTGAATTACTGTGCCCAAATTTTAATATTTTTTTTTTTCCACTTCCTTTATTTGGCACTCCTTTTCCGTCTTTTTCTGTCTCTGCCTCACTTCTCTCATCATTTTTTCCTCTCCTTTCATCTCACACCAACGCAGTGTTCCGATTCTTCTTTCTCTGGGTCATCAGCTTTTCCTAACTTTTTCCTTCGGTCATCTTTTTAGCTCCTCACTTGTCGCAGCTTCTTCTCTCTTTATTGCTTTCACTATTTCATATTCCTTTATTTTATCCTTTTCTTTATCACTATGTCTTTTATTACCTATTAAGACTCTCTCTCTCTCTCTCTCTCTCTCTCTCTCATTTTAACCTCTTTTCGGAGTACCTTTCGTTACATATTTAGACTTCCACTTTTTTTTCCTCTTGTTCGGGATTTGGAGTTTAATTTCTATGTAGTTCTCTCTCTTTATTTTATTCATTATTCTTTTCAGTCCATTTTTCATTCATTTTCGTTCGTTTTATCGTGTCCTCTTATCTCCCTCTTATTATCCTCTGCTTCATTGTCCATGTTGGATATCTTTTTGTTTCCTTAATTTCCTTCTACTCGTGTATTTATTTCCTTTATCCTGTC
>NC_137045.1:13007198-13009698 GCF_032717465.1 Coenobita brevimanus | reverse complement strand
TAAAGCGTGAAAGAGAAATACCGAGAAGAGAGTGTGAGAAAAAGTGCGGTGTGGGAGGCGTTGGTGTGTGAATTCCATCCTCTTTCTCCAGCACTCTTCTCTGTAATGCAAAGGAGAATTCTGTGGCCTAAATAGAAATACCGAGAAGAGTGTGTGAGAATTGGAGGTGAAGTTGCAGCGAGGGAGGGTTTGGCGTTGCATACCGTAGTGCGTTTTCTCAAACCTTGAGAAGGATCCTTAACCCCTTACAGTTTAATTAAAGTTAGCCAGATGTAGGCAGATTTGAGGTTCGATTTTACTAATAACCAGGGAGGCTCATTCTTGCCTAATATGTAAACTTCATCGAATTTCATCCACCTACAACTCTTCCCACACAACTTAGTATTCAAGATGTGAGAGAGCCTAGTTACGTCAGATGAAAACAGCTCGACTACAGAAAACACCGCTGACCTCTCTGCCGTCAACCAATTACCTTTAGCCTAGATGGTTCGACTTTCTTTCCGAGCTGGATATTTATCACGCATAAATAATAGTGACCAAGGTGGGAAAAGAGGTATATCCGATAGCTACTTGATGATGACGATGGTGGCTTCGAATTATATGACGATGATGATGATGATGATGATGATGATGATGATGATGATCACTACAAATTAAAGCAAGGCTGCCATATGTACTTAGAGAAAACAGCGAAGCAGAATCAGAGTGCAGTCACATTATTTCAGGGAGACAGAGGTCTAGCTTTGCATTTTTGTCCAGTGGTGGCAGGTGAGCGGAGGAGAGAGCGCCATAATCCACAGTGCCAGTATCAAGGGAAACAGGTGAATATTGTACAGTTGACACCATTAGTCATGTCCCCTCTTCTGCTTCTCTCTCCATGGACTTGTAAAAATAAGGTAGATAATTCCGTTGCATCTGACACTATATTGTTCACTCGGCGGCAGAAGTTACGTATCGCCTCTCCTCTATCCCTCTCCATCAGTTAAGTAATGTCGCTTCAGCCTGCACTATACTATGCAATCGGCAGTAAAAGTATTGTCGCCTATCCTGTATTTCTCACCACGGACTTGGAAAAAATCAGTTAAGGTAATTCCACTTCAACCGACACTGCATTGTAGAGTCGTCTGTCACCTCTTGCGCTTCCTTCCTTAGCAACTGACACTGATGCATTAATTTCGCTTTAGATAAATGTCACTTAGTTTAGGCATACAGTTCCTTGCAAAAGTTCCATTCCTCTTTCGTTCCATCAGTAGCTCGTAACATTATTTTGGCAACTAAGTGTAACGGCTATTTAAAAGTATATAACTGTTTAACTAGTCAGAGAGATGATACTGCCTACATACAACTTTAGTCAAATGAATATGATGGTGCGGGTTAATGAAGGCCAGGAGGAGAAACGGAACTTTTCCAGGCGACTGTATATCGCTTCCGGTGTTACAAGCCTGCTTTTCCTACTCCATATGGAAAGATGTACAAGAAGCGACAGTACTTTTGTTGGTGACTGTATCCTCGCAAAATGATTGGCATATTGTCCACCACACTGTTATCTCGGAGCGCCAACCCACCGAGCCGGACTAGACCTGGAGACTAAGGTGAGCCGAATAATCCAACGCACATAGACTGGTATCGATAACCCCCTATACTCTGTTCACCTTAACTGGGTGTAAAATTGCTATCTCTCTACCTTCAATATAACAAGAAATTAACACTAGTCAATTTCACTACACCAATTTTACCCTAACTTGGCCAAAAATAACCATCTCTCCATCTTGTATGCCGAGTTGTAACTACAGATTAACACTATAGTCGGATTCCCGCCCGCTTGCGGCTGAGGTGTGGCCAACACCTGTGGACAATGGTGCCACGTTTCCCCAACTTGCGATGTGAAACGGAAGCTATTTATGTACAAGGCATCACAAATTCGATAAATTCAGATGAATAAAACTTACACTTGTGTATTTTGATGGATGAATCAACAGTAATCTTATTATGCATAAAATATTTATACAGTAACACAGAAACATGGCATACATATTGTACAGTGTTGCTAAAAGAAATTGTAGTCACTTTTAATGGTTTTTAGCGTAGTTTTAGGGTGGGTAATAATATCACAGTAATGGATATAAGATAATGAGCCTGAAAAAAGAAGAAATATGCCAATATCCAAAGTAAAAGAAATAATTCATGTAATTCTTGTGAGTGGCAATACTTACACACCCATCTGGCCTAAAATAAATGTCCCAAGAGAGAATGAGGAGATTCAATGTCCCAAGAGAGAGAGAGAGAGAGAGAGAGAGAGAGAGAGAGAGAGAGGGAGGCATGCATTGAATGCATTGTCGGCATCACTTAATATAACAAAACCAAATTAACAAATGAAAGCACAATTATAAATAACTTATAAAAGAATCAAAAGTACTCAGGGTGGCTCACATTTCCCGCCAGGAGAGAGAGAGAGAGAGAGAGAGAGAGAGGTCTGTCACTGCCTTCTTTGTATTCATTT
>NC_137045.1:12987198-13002198 GCF_032717465.1 Coenobita brevimanus | reverse complement strand
TTAGTTTTGGAATTTAGTTTTTTTTTTCTCAGACTCCGGATCAAGGACCTTTTTGTCCATTTTTCTAAATTTGATTCCTCTTCCTTACCGACTTATTTTTGGATGTGGGTGGTTAATATCCTTTTTGTACGCTATTTATGAAGAGTAAGGGGATGATGTTTGAAGGACTTATGAACACAGAACAGGTAATTAATGTGTCATATGCAAAAATAATCGCTTAGGAAAAGGTGTTAGGGAGCTTCCTTAACCGACGAGAATACTGGCCATAGTCTTCATAAACCCCTTCACTACGAGAGGTCCTTCCTAAGATGCATAAAATCGTCTGAAGATAGCAAGAATAAGAAACACGTAGTCGGACTGAAGGGGTTAATATCAGTATAAACAGCACGGACTACTGCACCATCAACCATTCTCTCCAATATAAACAGCATGCACCACTACACCATCAACCATTCGCTCCATTATAAACACCATGCACCACTACACCATCAACCATTCGCTCCAATATAAACACCATGCACCACTACACCATCAACCATTCGCTCCATTATAAACACCATGCACCACTACACCATCAACCATTCGCTCCAATATAAACACCATGCACCACTACACCATCAACCATTCGCTTCAATATAAACGCCATGCACCACTACACCATCAACCATTCGCTCCATTATAAACACCATGCACCACTACACCATCAACCATTCGCTCCATTATAAACACCATGCACCACTACACCATCAACCATTCGCTCCATTATAAACACCATGCACCACTACACCATCAACCATTCGCTCCATTATAAACACCATGCACCACTACACCATCAACCATTCGCTCCATTATAAACACCATGCACCACTACACCATCAACCATTCGCTCCATTATAAACACCATGCACCACTACACCATCAACCATTCGCTCCATTATAAACACCATGCACCACTACACCATTTACCATTCGCTCCATTATAAACAGTCAGCAGTACCGCGCTTGGCAGTCGGTGTTACAGGTGGGGCATCAGGAAAGCAGCAGATTACTAGCGAGAGGAGCTGCCACTAATCTTCTTAATGGAGGGGTAACCTGGCTGAGGCTAATGACAAGACCACACACCCTCCCAACACCTACATCGACACTCACAGTCACACCCACACCCACGCAGGTCCACTCACACTACTTCCATTCCTCCCCCCACCCACAGCCACACCCATACTTGTACACCCTCGCAACATCTCTACACCTCCCCCTCTCACACACATATCTGTTCACCCCATACCCACAAATGTATACTTTTGAAATGCCATTCCCACGACTGTACACCCTTGCAACGCTCACACACTTCCTACACAGCTGCATACCCTCGCAACACCGACACACCTCTCTCACACACTCCACACCCTTACGTGTTCACCCTGGCAGTACCCCCAGACACCTCCCCCCACATCTGCACAGCCTTGTAACGCCCCCAGCACCTCCCACACCCACACCTGTATAGCCTCGCAAATTCCCCCCCACCTCTGCACCCATACCTGCACTTATACCCGTACCTGTATATTCTCGTAACACCACGCCTCCCACCACCCTTACCTACATCCACACCTTGCAACACCCCCACACCTTTCCCAACTGCATCCACACTCACATTTGTAAACCTATGCAACACCTCCCTCTCCCACACTCGTACCTCTGATTGGTGATGTGGGCTGGTGTAATTCATGGCGCGGGGCAAGACTTTTAGCACTCTGTTCACCCTTTGATCATTCAGTCCCTCCTCCACAAATACCAGATCAAACCGAACTCTTGGTTATCCCACTGAGAGCAGATGGACTCGGGGTCAGAAGCTGATTTATCCTGCGTTAGTCATTGCTCCTTCATTTCGAATATGTGTACGCGGCAAATTCTGTTTATTCTGGCTAACATTCACAGTTTTATTTACTTTAGACGTTCCTTGGAATATAAAGGTTAGAAACATTCTCCATTATGTCTTCCTCTGACTATGACGGGTTTGTCTAGGTTAAAAGATGAAGTAGATGGACTGGCATCAGCTGGAATGAACTGTAGATTTAATTCTTGACCAAGTCATGAATCGGGACAAATTTTGGCCCATTTCCCTGCTGCTGATATCAGACGATGTTATTCATCTTAGAGACCACTAGTACTGAAGGAATGAAGGGTCTTTACTTCCCTCAGCACAACCTCAGCATCTTTCAGGCGGTCTTTGTTGCTGGTCCGCTTGTGTTAACGAGGACAGTTAAGCAAGAAATTACGTACGTGTTCCGCGTGTGGAGCCTCGTTGTAGTGTTGTGTGTGTGATGTATCCCCGAGACTTTATTTTTACAAGATCCAAGTATAGCAAAATTATGAGGATAAACCACCCGTCAGGAAGCACTCCTAACCTCTTCATTCCGATGACGTAATTTTCTATTTATGATACAGTCAGATGATTTTATTCAGCTTAAGACACACCTCTGTTGGTGATGAGGCTAATGAAAACTATAGTCAGTCCCCCCCCCCTCTGCTCGAAAAACCTCTCCAGATCCGAATAAAATCATCTGGGGATGGTGAGAATAACGTACAGGTTACGCCATCTTCACTGGGATATATACAGTAGTTTCACAGATTCCTCAGATGCCTTGATGATTCTGTCCTGTATTTCTGTCGAAAATCTGACGTAATTCTAGGCCTCAGTAATACTCCTGATAATAATAAATTAATATCCTCAGGGACATTAGTCTGGTTAATATTGGGCCAGGATATTCAGTTGAGGAAAGGCCATGGTTAGAGGTTTAAAGTTGTCACTGTACTTGTTTCATCTAAATTTGGCGTAGATTATCATCCTTTTGTAGCTTAGCTTATTTCACGTATCTCACTGGCGCAGAAAAACAGTACTGCGGCCCTTCATCCTTTCCAAAGCACTTCCTCGCGACTAACATCACATTCTGGTATTAATCTGTTACTACAACTCTAGATGGAAGGGGGGGGGGTGGCAATTTTAGGCCAAGTTAAAGCAAAATGAGTATAGAAACTTTCCCAATGATTTGACCATTATCAGACATTACACAGAGTGGTTCTTATGCTTTTTTTCTTCTCTCTCCGCCGGGCTGTACCTCGTGTGTTGCGGAGACGGCTCAAGCAGCGTTATCAGTGTCTAACGTGCATTATTTATTTCCTACTCCCACTGCCACGCCCACACCAGCAGACTGAGCTCTCCCCGCAACACACAAGATACAGCCCCGTGAGTTTATTGGAGCGCTGTCTACGGATCGCCCTTTAGTTGCCCAGCTCTGCACGATTTTATAAGGAATATTCTTGGTAGTCACGGTATTAAATGATGATGTTTTGATTCGTGTAGTGTGTGGCCAGTTCGTGTAGTGTGTGGCCAGTTCGTGTAGTGTGGCCAATTCGTTTAGTGTGTGGCCAGTTCGTGTAGTGTGGCCAATTCCTGTAGTGTCTGGTCCACTGTAGTCAAAGGGTTATGGAGGGAATGACGATGATGATAATGATGATAATGTTGGTGATGAAAATGATGGTGGCAGTAGTAGTATTTTTTTTTTCAGAAATGATAGTACGACGCTTACCCTCTATTTGAGGAATGGACGTATGTTCCCCCCAGATAGGTAGATAAATACATAAATAAATAAAATAAATAAATGAATAAATAAATGGTTGTTCGGCACACGTGCAAGAAGAAAAAGGTCTGTTATAGGCAGGAAGCAAGCGATGGGATATACAGTATATGTTTGCTGGAAGGGAAGGAAATTGCGAGGTTGTATGTTATAGTGTATGGTGATGGAAGCAGTAGTGGGGTCTCTCTCTCTCTCTCTCTCTCTCTCTCTCTCTCTCTCCTCTCCTCTCCTCTTCTCTTCTTTCCCTTTCTCTTTCTTCGTTTCTCTTCTCTCCTCATCTCTGTCTTCTCCTCTTTCTTCGTTTCTCTTCTCTCCTCATCTCTGTCTTCTCCTCTCCTCTCCTCTTCTCTCTTCTTCCCGCTCTCTTCCCGCCTCTCGATTAAATTATTCCCTCGTAGCCGATGCCCGGATCCTCTTAACATAAACAAAGCGTGGGCGGGAATATTCTGACGTTTGGCGCGCACTCGAATGCTCTCAAACCAAAACAAACGGCCTATCTCGAACGCCGCGGGGTTCAGATATCGAGCGGGGAGGGTAACGGCGCATTTTTACCCTTATGCAGGGCGGCAATAAGGCTGAATTTCGCTCCGATATTTTCTCCAAAGAGTGTTTATGGATACGGCGCAGCTCCGGGGGAAAAAATGAGTGGTGGAGGAAGTGTTGATGGTGGCTTTAGAGGCGCTGGAAAATAACAAATGGCGGGGAAGGAAAGTTAGTGTGCTAGGAGGAGGGGAAGAGGGGTATGGAAGAGGAGAAAGGGGGAAAGGAGGAGAAACGAGAAGGGGAAGGAGGGAGGGAAGGAGGGAATGTACAGGGAGGATGGGAGGGGAGGAAGGGGAAACGGAGGGAGGGGAGAAGGTAGCGGGAAGTAGAGAGAGTTAAGGAAAAGAAGTTGTATAGTAGAAAAAGAGGAAAAAAAGAGAAAATGTTTCCCCCAATTTTTTTAATTTACAGGAGAGAGAGAGAGAGAGAGAGAGAGAGAGAGAGAGAGAGAGATGGGTGGGGGGGAATAAAGGATCCAGAAAATACAGGAAAATCAGGAGTGTGATAGCAAGGTTTAAAACAGAAGCGAATAACAGCAAAAATAATTATAAAAACACAGCAGACTATGCCCAAAATTACATATATGCAGCCTCTCACTCTCAAATATCAAAGTAATGAAGCATACCATGAATATATGCAAAACAGAGGCTATATCAAATGCATATTAAGCAACGAGTGCAGGCCAAACTCGATATTAATATTCAAGTGTAGTGTGTCTCTTTTTCATTTTAATTATGTTACCAGCCAGGTGATTTAATTCAGGGTAAGAGGATTTTCGTAGTAAAATGATTAAAGCTAACTTCTTTTGCTTTTGGCTTTATATTTGTTACATGCCAGACGATTATTCAGCTTTCTGAAGAAATCTAGTAGGCTACTGTGTGGGTTGATATTAAAACTCTCTCTCACACACACACACACACACACACACACACACACACACACACACACACACACACACACACACGCACGCACGCACGCACGCACGCACGCGCGCGCGCGCGCTCACCAAAACCAGAGATCAGAATCAGCAGTTTTGGCCTGTATATTTCTGTTACCTAAGGTCATGAATAATTAAGACATTTTTTGCATACATAAATAGTGATGGTGAAGGTTATATGGGATTATGGACTGTTTGTAAAATCAGTGCAGTAATAAATGACAAAATTAATAAATACCAAATATCAAATCGTCATTAAAACAGAGAGAGAGAAAAAAAAACTCTTTCCACATCCGACTCAATGTAAATCAATTTGGCCTAAATATTTTGGTAAGAGAGAGAGAGAGAGGTGTGTGTGTGTGTGTGTGTGTGTGTGTGTGTGTGTGTGTGTGTGTGAGGTGATTTGTTGTGCGTCAGGCGATCAGGGAAAGGTGAAGAGGTGAAGGGAAGTGGAAGGATGTGGGGGGGGGGTATTGACAAGGAGACGGAGAAGGGGGATAGGTGAAGAGGAGAGAGAAAGAAGGAGGAAGGAGTGGCAGGGAGGCGGAGGTGAAGGATAGCTGAAGAGGGGAGAAAGGGAAAGGGAGGAAGGAGTTAGAGAAGGGGGCGAGGAAGAAAGCTGGTGAAGATGGGAGAAAAAGAGAGTGATGGAGAAGTCAGAAGAGGATGCCGAGGAGAGGGACAGGTAAGAGAGGAGAGAAAGAGAGAGAAGGAAGGAGACAGACAAGGAGGAGGAGAAGAGAGAGTGGAGGAAGGTTTAGAGAGGGGCGAATTTACTGAAGTTTAGGAAACAGGGAGAGGGAATGAGGATTTTTTGTTTTCTCAGCCTTTTCTCAGTTCACCCTTTCGTCCTTTTCAGCCCCTTCCAATCTTTCCAGACCATTACAGTTTATATCCTTTCCCATTTCACCCCTCTGATCGCAATCCCTCGTTTCTGTCAATCTCGCATTTTGCAGCTACCAGCCAATCAGGCCAGTCACTGTTTTACTCCTCTTACTTCTGTCGTTCCTCTTTCAGCTCTTACCCATTCACCCTTCACCAGTACAGTCTTTCCTCCCCATTCCTTACTCTCACCCAACCCCTCTTGTCTTTCAGCTCTCTCCCTCATTTCTTAGCTGTCTATTTTCTTACAGTCCCCCCTCTTGCACAGCTTTCTCCTCTCTCAATCCTCTCGTCAGACAACTCACTCATATCTCACTTTATCATCGTTCAACCCTGCCCATCTCCTCCACATTCTTCCCCTTTCAACGCCAACTCTCAAGCCCTTCCAAACTCTCCCTCCTCTCTCAGCCTCTTCCAAACTCTCACTCATCTCTCAGTCTCCCTTTTCCTCCTCTTTCAACCTCCTTCTCCCTCCTCTCTCAAGCTCTCTTTCCTTCCTCTCTCAACCTCTCTCTCCTTCCTTTCTCATCCTCCCCCTCCCTATACGTTTGCTTTAGCACACACACCCGGCCCTGAAAATTAACCTCCCTTGTAATGGACTGGGAGCTCTGAGATGGAGTAACAGCAAGATCCGGTTCCAGGCCTCATAAAGCCTACTGGGCCGAAACTAATCCACCATCCCGATATACGATCTCTAAACGGTTAATTAGAAACAATCAACATTAAGCCTTTCACTACCAGCATGTCATTTTGTTTTGTTTTCTTTTTGGTTTAGTCTTGCTTCAGTCATAGGATTTTAATAAGCATGTGAAAGATCCCTACACTTTTTACTCTAACTTGGTCTAAATTACCATCTCTCCAAATTGAAAGCCGAGTTGAAACAGTGCACTAACACAAGACTATGATGCTTGTCACGAGGAAGTACTATGGAAAGGATGTAGAGCTAAGGCATCATCTCTTCGTAACACTAAGATGCGTGAAACAGGCTGCAAAAAGAAAAAAAAATCCGGGCCAAAGGAAGGTGAGAGGTCTGCAGCATTGAACCAGTTAATGGGAGCTGTTTTTTTCCCCTCAATACAACAGATCTATTAAGCTTTTTATTTTTTTTTTCTATCGTTCCTTTCGCCAGTGACTTTATTCAGCTTATCAAAGACGACCTCTCAGTGAAGGGGTGAAGGAAGACTGCACTTTCCTGACCCAACTAATACGAAAAAATGACGGTGGTATTCCCTCTTGAATGCTGTTTACTGCTTGACTGTAAAAGGTCTGGGGAAACGCTCGCAAACACCCAGTGAAAAGAACTTGCTTTCATATGAGATAGAGCTGCATGTTTCGGTATCTGGTGGGCGATCAGAGAGCTTGACAGGACGCAAAGCTGAGAATAACAGGCTTGAACCCGGCGCAGAAGAGTAAAAATATTGCTGAGGTTTCACACTGCTCTCAGCATGGGTAAAACACTCTCTTGAACAGTAGTAGTGTGAAAGTGGTTTTCCCTTCTAATGTAAAGCTAAAGACCATATGCTTAAACCTTAAATTACAGAGTGGAGTGCAAACCCTTAATTCTTTTGTCATTTTTGAAACGCCTCTGGTTAGTAGGTTTGACTGCCTGCGACCTACATTACAGAACAGTTAGAAACAATGTAGGAAATTAACACATTCCATTGCACTCACTTGCTTCAGAATTTATCGTCAAAAATAGTGAATTTGCATTCCACTTTGCAGTTTAATGTTCAAGCATACCGCCATTAGCTTCCATCCCCTGAACAGTTTAATGAAGGGAGCAACGGCATGTTTTCCCGTAATGGCAGCTGAGGTGAAGACAGGGCATCTGCCTTGCATTCTCAGTGTCGTAGCACAGTTGCCATAAATACGTTAAACTTCTTAGATATTGAAGGTGGAAGCTGCATAAAAACTGTATATATATAATTTCAGAATAATGGCAACAGTTCAGGTTCTCATCATCTTACCAGACGTTATCCTAATTGATTTGATGAAGCTGAAGGTAACTAACTTTTTTTTTTTTTTACAATTTTATGAAGAGACTAAGCCTTGAGAAGCTTGAGATATTCGCTTATTTGCTGTTAATATTATAATTTTTATAAAGCTGAATGTCATCATGTTAACGTCAAAGCCAGACCTTTGCAGACAACAAACGTGCGATGCTGGGGCCATCTAGCGCTGACCGACCCAACTAGAAAAAGTGGCCAGTTAGTCTTTTTACAACACACTCCTCCAGTCTCGGCATCGTGCGGGCACTCGGGAGAGCTGATCTGCCTTGTTCAACCCAGAGCGCCTGAATTATTGCGATCTTCGCGTGAGTGATGATGTTTACAGTGAAATTGATGGCGGTGTGGTGCTGTGGAACCGTGTGGGAGGAGGAAAGGTGAGTTAGTGACGCTTTAAAGTGAACTAGTGACGCAGTTGGTGAGGACATGGAAGAGAAGCTGGAGTGGAGATTGTTGTCTTGCCTCGTTGTTGTGTTTTCCGCACTGATGGTGATTGTTTAGCAGTATAGTGAATGTGATGGCATTGCGGTGATACAGAACATTGTAGGAAGAGACAGAGTATGCTGTTGACCCTATTAACGATTATTAAAATGCGGAATAGACGCTGGATTTTTGGACAGCATCGCCGTGCCTCATCGCAGCTTCGTCTCATCGAACACTTACCACTCAGCATCTCTTACTCGACTTTTCCTCTTCCCGTCTCATGTTTACATCCTATCCCGTATCTTTTTTTGCACTTACCCTTTCGTTTCACAGCCTTGTTATCCATTTATCTTAGTATTCCTATCCTTGCACTAATTTTTTCTCATTCATATTAGTCTCCTATAATTAATTTTTTCAACTTACCATTATCAACTCCTCTTACCACTCTCTTGTAACCCATTTTTGTTTTTATCCTCGTTTTCTCTCGTTCCCTTTTATCGCCTTCTGTCACGTAACACATTTTCTTTCATCATTGTCTGTCTCACTTTGTGTTTTATCAGTTTTGCGGTTTCTGTAATTCTCGGTCATTTTCTTCTTCCATCTTAGTTATCTATCTTTCTTTCATCTCGCTTATTTTCTCTGCTTTGCCTCTTTCACTTAACTTCCTTATCTCCGTCTTTTTTTACAAATTTTCTTACTCATTTTCTCCCATCTTCGTCTCTTTCTCTGTAACATTGATCTCTTCATGTCCGCCTCTGCCATTTTATCTCGACTTCATCTCTCTCATCTTCATTTCTTACTGTCGCACATTTCTTGTCCTAACCACACTTTTTGTGAACTTCATGTCTTGCTTTCGCCCTCTCATGTTCGTTTCATTACCTCAATCACTTACTGTTATCATCTCATCCACCCACTCACTTTCTTAGTCTGCTGACTGTCTCAGCTTCATTTCTTTCTCTCACCTTGTCATCTTTATCCTCTTCAATTTCTCGTATCTTCGTGTGGTCACATTTCCACTTTTATCTCCTCCTCTTCCATAAATTCTCTCACCTTCATCTCTTCCTCACATTCTCTCACTTTCATTCTTCGTCTCCCTCACATCTTTCTCACTGTCACTTATTTACTTCATCTCAGTCACTTTCGCTCATTTTCGTGTCCATCTTCCTAACTTTGTCTTCCTCACGCATTTTCACTCATTTTATCTCATCTGTCAGGCACTCTTTCTTATTCCTCTGAACCATGAATAATGAAGTTATGGAACGCAGATGTGGATACTGCAAGCAATTTTCAGCAGCCTACAATGGGCGAGTATGCGAACCAACTTTTTTTTTTTTTTTTTTTTTTTCGTTCGTTCGTTCCTTCTATCATTCCTTCCTTCCGTCCATCCTTCCTTCTTTCCCTCCTACTTTCCCTCCTTCCTTCCTTTCTGTTATCAGTCATTCTTCATCTTTCCTTCTTTCTCCCCTTCCCCCCCCCCCCCGTTTTATATATATATATATTTTTTTCAGCAGCTTCCCCTAGGTACACTCGAGGAATGTACCGCGTTCGACACACGCCCGTCAGTTCGGATCTCTGCATGCGAGACAAGCGATTCAGTACCGTGGCTCATCACTCGTCACTCTGGTAGTCGTGTATGGGAGGAGTGATGTTAGCCCCATTAATTCGAGTGCGTATATACTTATTTATTCATTGACTTATTCACATATTAACGTATTTATTTATTAAGACGATTTTATTCAGCATAGTGACGTCGTTGTAGTGATAGGCTAATGAAGGCTTTGCTTCTCCAGTTTGAAGTCTCTTGAGCAGAGTAACATTGTCTGAAAATAGCAAGAACGTAGAGACTACGTCATCGGACTGAAGGGGTAAGGAAGAAGAATAGTTAGGGGAGGTGATGGCTGGTATCCCTCTTCTCCACTTCACTTATTCGTCCCCCACACCCCCTGTACCACCTCCCTTCTCCATCCTCCTCCCCCTACCGCCTCCCTCCACCTTCCTTCCCCCTCCGCCTGCCCCCACACCTCTTCCTGCCCTCACCCCTCCTCCTCCCGTCTCCCCTCCTCTCAGCTCGCTCAGTCACAACACAGCCTCAGTGTCTGGGTACTGCTTCGCCATCACCTGTCTTGCATTAAGCGGTTCGAAGCGGTGTGTGTGTGTGTGTGTGTGTGTTTTTTACTCGGCACGTCTCGACTTTACCGGTAAGCCTATTAAAGTGTCTGCTTTTTATCGTTTCATATATAATTGATTGTGCTTATTTGCATTCATCTCTTGTATCAGTACCAATTATTATCAAACGTTCGTGTAGCGATTAATAAAGGAATGGTCGATCTCTGGGCCTGGTGGGAGAGAGATTTAGCGCTTGTGCATGCTTTGGTTGGTTTGGTTGGTGTGGCTGTGGTTGAAAATGGGTCTGGTATATGGAGTTGAGGTTCCAATTGCTTATTTGAAGATGATCCGATACAATGTGTGCGACTTGCTACCACGTGCACAGGGAAAGTTGCGAGGGGAGTTTTATTTTAAACACTTCGCAGATATGCATAAAAGGTGATTGTTAGCTGTTATTATTATTATTATTATTATTATTATTATTATTATTATTACTACTACTACTACTACCAGAGTAACGCATCATATGATTGGTTCACTATACACACGGATCACCGAACCAGTACAGTGCGTGCATAATAAACTACATCTCATGCATAAGCAGGTAAAACAGCATTATGAACAGGGTGTATCCTTCCTTATTCATATCACTGTCATAGGTTTCAGTTCGGGACCGTCATTAGGCTAAGATAAAGATAACAGGCAGGAGATACACAGTGATCTTGGTCCTGTGAATCTTATCGTCTGCTTTGGATGGTGAAACATCTGTGATAAAATTAATGGCAACACACTACGTCTATTTTGAGTTTTTATACATTATTGATCTATAGATATTTGTCACACTGTTAATATAGGGACAGATAGTGGAGCCATAGATATTTTACATAGATAAAATAGACAGTAGATTGTAGTAGGCATGGAAGAACGAAGAATTCTAGAGAGAAGAAACTAATATGCAAGTGAAACCGACCTGCCAGTGAATGTTGGTTATCAGTAAGGGAAAAAACAGTGCATTGAATGTTTGTGTTCCATATTGTTAAACACGTTTATGGTTTTTATGCTCTTATTCATTGGTTGTACATTATTTGGCCATATAGAGTATTTTTATGTAATGTGTAATAATTAATTTCTCTTATGGGGCGAGCTGATAATTATGCCCTTGATATGAGAGTCCGCACGCAAACACAGTACTTTCGGAATTGAACAAAGAAGTTTCTCTGGAATTTTGAGGCTTAGGGGACCGTTCTGATTGAGTCCATTCATTAATTTGAAGGAATAATTGCAGTTTGTATTGTGTGCAAATTGTGAGTACCTTCATTACAGTTTATTACGGTGATTAGTGCTGCTTGGTCCATGGAGGTGCGTAAAATGTGAATGTTGCTGTAGCCAATTAAGCATCCTTTCCTTGTTTGGTGAATGCATCGGAAAAGTGGAACCATTCGAGACTTAATTTACTTTATTTAAAAAATGTTTTAACTGGTTGTAAGTTAATTTTCAGACAGTATAGATGAATATGTAGATGAGAGTATATATATATATATATATATATATATATATATATATATATATATATATATATATATATGATTTGATGCATAATTGTGGTGGGAACAATCATACGCAGGTATTGTACAAAATCCCTTACAGTATCCCCCTCCGCCCAGACAACCAGGTTACATTTTCAGTCATACTCTTCGTGTACCTTGTGTGTGTGTGTGTGTGTGTGTGTGTGTGTGTGTGTGTGTGTGTGTGTGTGTGTGAGAGAGAGAGAGAGAGAGAGAGAGAGAGATTGCATTCAAATCCAATTGCATTTCAAGCACTACTTCCCACACAAGACTTTACAAGCTTTGGACCCTATAAATTTTTCCCCATGACACACAAAGAATAATTTTGAAAGTAACTTCGAATTTTCCGATAGCTGTGTGTAATTGGTTTGAGAGAGAGAGAGAGAGAGAGAGAGAGAGAGAGAGAACTATATTGCTTTTCGCGAGGAGGATGTTATATTCTGTGATATGCTGGTGACGCGTGTGGAAAGAGACCGATTTCTTTCGTCATCATGTTATAACTTTCATCATGTTTATTTCGTTTTCTCCTTTTCAACTTTTCTCCTTCCCTTCATCTTTTCTCCCTCTCATCTTTTCCATCCACGCCTTATTTCTTAGTAACTTTCGCCTCTCTTCTTCATCTTCATTTGGATTCCTCTCCTTAAATTTTGTCATCATTCTCCCCTCTCTTAATTCCATTCATAATCTTACTGGTTAGATTTCTTTCCCCACGTTTTATCTTCCCCTTACCTCCGTCATCTGTCCCACTCATCTTTATTGATCTCATATTTTACTTTGATTACTTCTTTCCTAACGTTATTGTCCTGTAGTTTGTCTCCCCCTCCACTTTCCACTCCTCCTTTCTTCTTGGTCTTTTCTTTCCTCCGTTTCAACTCCTGCTTATTTCTATTATTCTTTGTTTCATGTTACTCCTCGTATCTTTCCCAATTTTATCTCTATATTCCCCACATTCCTCTTTTTCTGATATTGCTCCTTTGTTCTCTTTCGTTTCATCTTGTCCTTATTTCTTTTATTTTTCCTTCCTTTATTTTTCCTCTGCTTCCTCATAATATTCGTTGCTTCATATTCCCTTCTCATCTTCTCTAGCCTCACCTTATCGCTCCTTAGCTTGTCCTGTTGTCTCTTTTGTCCCTGTTCGTTCTTCCTTCTTTCTTGTTTCAACACTTTCAGCATTTTTTTTATTTTTTTTTATTTTATTTTTTTTAAGATCCTCCAACTCTTCTACAGCTACTAATATTTTCACCAGTTATTTCAGTTCTTTCATTCATTTCAACTCCGTTCATTCAGTTCTTCCAGTTTCTCTCATTCAGTGCCTTCCATGTAACTTCCTGCTCCTTCAGCTTATCAACCCCTTCCTTCCTTTCAAATCCTTCTGTCGCTTTCCATTAGCCCTTCTGCTCCTTTCAGCTCTTCAGCTCTTCTCTTTCTCTTCCTGCAGCTCCTTTCCTTCAACACCTCAACGTCTCCCTGTCTTCCGCACAGGCCTTTCTTCACCTCTACACCAATTCCTCCTCTTCATCAATTCCATCAGCTCTTTCTGTTTCTCCAGCTGTATTGTATCATGTCCTCCATTTCCTCATTTATCTCTCACAGTCTCCCTATTTCAACACTTTCCTTCTTCAGCGCTATTATTTCAAGTCGCCTCTATTCCTCCTATATCTCACATGATCTCCCTCATTTAACTTATATAATTCTTTAGCTGTGTGGTAATAAGTCTCTTCTGTTCCTCCTTTATCTCTCATAATCTCCCTCCCTCAACTTAGTCCGTTCTTCAAGTGTATTATATCAGATCCTTATATTCCTCCTCTAGCTCCCACGATCTTTATTCAACTTAATCCATTGTTCAGCTCTCGATCCGTTTCCAGTCCCATTCTTGAACCGTCGATCCCCTTCCAGTTCCATTCCTCAATTCTCGATCCCCTTCCGAAGCACCATGCAATCCCTTAAGCGCTGAGGCGAGACCGGGTCAGCCTGGGTCGGGGAGGCCATAATGGTGATGAGAGCGAGGTCAAAACGAGGTCACAACGAAGTTAGAACGATGTCGCTTTTGTGGTAATGGTGTCTCTCGGGTCAGTCTCACAACGAGCATTTGTAAACGTTCTTAGGCTAAGTTTTGCGTGTGTGAGTGTTTGCTTATGCTTTCGTCATTACCTCCTACCATACACTCCTTAGTTTATGTCTTTACCTCCCACCAAACACTCCTTCGCCTTCACCTCCTACCAAACACTCCTTCGCCTTTCCCTCCTACCAAACACTCCTTCGCTTTTGTCTTTACCTCCCACCAAACACTCCTTCGCCTTTCCCTCCTACCAAACACTCCTTCGCTTTTGTCTTTACCTCCCACCAAACACTCCTTCGCCTTTCCCTCCTACCAAACACTCCTTCGCTTTCGTCTTTACCTCTTACCAAACACTCCTTCGCTTTCGTCTTTACCTCCTACCAAACACTCCTTCGCTTTCGTCTTTACCTCCTATCAAACACTCCTTCGATTTCGTCTTTACCTCCTACCAAACTCTCCCTCGATTTCGTCTTTACCTCCTACCAAACACTACTTCGCTTTCGTCTTTATTTACTACCAAACACTACATCGCATTCGTCTTTGCTTAAACAGCTACCAAACACTACTTCACAGCTAAAATGAATAGTAACGTTGAAATAAAAATGGGAATAAACATGTATGCCTATGACTGTATATATTTTTCAGGCGTACAAGCAATTTAGACTGAATGTTTAGCTAAAGTAATGCGAATAGAATTATGATTTATGACGACGTTTCACTGTTACGGAGAATTGAATATCTTTTAAGAACTTGTTAGCTTTCTCATGGTCGGATCAACTCTAGGTATGACGATTTTTTTCAGCCTAAAGTAAGTCATTGGAGGCCAAAGTGGTACCTCTTCGCT